>NW_019731607.1:448609-448984 GCF_002891405.2 Cryptotermes secundus
AGGCTAAAGCAGTCCCCTGTGTTTACAAGCAGGGCTTGAGGACTTGGGAGCTTGCTTTGTTTCAGACCGATAACCCGTTTTTCGTTGCTTGTTTGAAGACGCTGTTTTCAGCTAGCCTACATAGGTAGATTCGTGTGACAGGATGTTTGATTCATCACCAATCAGAAGAGATTTAGGAAGTAGTGCATGAGGTACTGTTCTGTCATTTTCGTGGGGGGACTGAGAGAAATCGCGAAGAACAGCAATCAGGACAGCTGGTGTCTCGGTCGAGATTCGAAGAGAGCACCTCTCGAATTCAAATCTACAGCGTTAACGCTAAGGCAAACTGCTTCGTGTCAAAGATTATTATTATTATTATTATTATTATTATTATTA
>NW_019731607.1:448993-490037 GCF_002891405.2 Cryptotermes secundus
TATTTTTCTTCTACCCTGAAGATGGAGGCGATACGTTCCTCCGAAACGTCGGTTAACACCACTTATACACGGTGCCAAATCCCAGAAGACTGCTTTCTTCAACGTTAATTGGTGTATTTTTGTTGTTCTCCTTGTGTTCGGTTCTGTATGCCGTATGTTGCTTGTCTTCGCGCTGGCTCTGTAATTGCCCCCGGCTGTTGAGTTCACCACGATGTATTATTATTACTACTGCTGCTATTATTATTGGAGCCTGGATAGCTCAGTCGGTATAGCGACTGGCTACAGGCTGGACGAGAGAAGTCAAGAGTTCGAGTCCCGGTATGGTCAGGAATTTTCTCTTCTCCACGTCGTTCAGACCGGCTCTGGGGCCCACCCAGCGTTCTATTTAATGGGTACCGGGGGCTCTTTCCCCGGGGGTAAAGCGGCAGGAGATTGAAGGTGACCACACCCCCAACTAGTGCCGAGGTCAAGAAAATATGGATCTATACATCCACTCACCCACAAACCTTCATGGCGGAGTGCTTAATTAGTTAAGCATATGGAGAGCTTTACTTTATTATTATAATTATTATTATGGAAATTGTCTTGCTTAATATTTTTCCTTTGTTTCTCTGTGGTTTTTTTTTCCCACTTGTGCTCGTCTTTATTTCATAATTGGCCTTTGGGCTATTGAGTAAGCATGTGAATAAATAAAGAGATTAATTGAATATAATTATACGAGCATGTCCGTGAAGAGAAATCTGCACTGCTTATGTTGAAAGTATCTCTGTTGTTCGTGGTGCCTATGTGCCCCTAACATCATCTCTGTGACTACCAGAACACAGTTCTTTTGGTGTAGGCTGTATAAATAAACTTCCATTCTTCCGCACTGAAACAAGAAAAATGTCTCTTGGAATTTCACATGCCTGTAGTTTGGGCCAGTTGCTTACAGTGACTGCGTCTCACAGCCAAACTATCTTGACACAAACAAAATTGGGGGCACATCGCGCCATGACCCAGTGTAAATCCTCTCCTTTGCCTTGGTCACTACAAAATTGTGAAGGCAGATGTTAGAATGGTTTCGGAGGAACCTACTGCCTCCATCTTGAAGGAAGAAGAATGTAAATTTTGTTAAAACAGGAGAGCATTCCGCGTCTTCCATGCCGCTCTGAATGACTGCGCGCGGGCGCATCCCGGAGCACAGTGAGCTTAACATTCTCCGCCCTAAGAACTTCAGATTTCGGAGTTTTCGTTTATTTCGCTGCTGAAAGCGTCGTTAAACAACCAACAAACTCTTTTTCTTTTTGAAAATTACAAGTAAATTAGAAGACACTTTTGATTTTCCGAGTTGCCATAGAAACAGAAGTATTTAACAGTAAACCCTCACTTTTCCGGATTTTTTTGGGGGGGGGGTTATACGGATTAACTGATAAGCAACTGAAAAGATAGCAATAAAGGACAAAAACTGAGGAAACAAATAAATGGAAAATTTAATAAGATAGGTATTGCTAATGAAAATTATTAAAAATATATCACTGCAGAAATTTCTTCCTCTGTCAGAAGCTGAAATCCAGGGTCTCTTTCATCCAGCTGAAGCCAGTCTTGGATATCTTCTTCCGTGGGTTCGGTCTCTCCAGCTGCCTTCAGCACAGTCTCAAAGTCCTCTTGTCCCCAAAACCCATGTGTACTCAACTGTGAACAGAACTTTGAATTTTCATATTTCGATCTGGAATAACTGTAACCGGATTAGTGGGGGGAGGGTAATTGTACTTCTTTTTCTTAATTGAAATTGCAATGAAAACATTGCACTGGATGCGGGGTCCCCCCCCTTTTCAACCTGTAGTTGCGTCACAGAAGCCGCAGTATGGACAGCCCTGCACTACAGAGCATGACCGTTGCTGGCCGGCGATCAAGTATGCGCCGGGTCTTGAAAGACGGACGTGTGTTGTATAAATAGCAGCTGCCTACGTCTGTACATAATGCACACATAACAATGTGGCTATCCCAGACTGAGAGATTTTTTAGCTATAATCCGCCCAGCCTTTAGAATTCACACCGTTGCTGTTACGCCTGCTAGACGTGCTGAGATTCTCGAGCTGTCCCGTGCTTCCGCCCGTAAGGCCTCCCCATACACACACAGTTTGCCCTTCCGATCGACCTTACAGGCAAAACTGTGACAGTTTACCCCCTCCCTTTCCTCCCCATACACGCGCAGATAAAGCGGCAGGCTTCATGCCACAATCACGGTCTTCCAGCCTATAATGTTGAGTCACACACGTCACGTGCTACGGTCCTGCAGGCAGAACTGACGGACTGACGGGTTTCCCACAGGCCAACAGTCCAAACGATTGGCCGGCCGGCCGCACCATACACGTCAGTTTTGCCTTTCAGTCTTCAACTGTGCAGGCCGAACTGGAGGCCAAACTGTGCGTGTATGGGGGCCCTTAGTGTGAAGGGAAGAATAAAGGCTGAGGAGTCTTGAGAACAGTGTGCTGAGGGGAATACTTGGACCTTAAAAGGGAAAGTCTTCTCTGTGCTTAAATTAAGTACCACGCAATATGGGCGTACGGGCGAGTGGAAGTGTAGCTGCACGCATTCTTAACCTCAACTCTAAATGCAGCTGAGTTATCAGCTTCACGCCACTGCCATTTTACCCCCTGAGAAGGGAATCCCGGCACCCTTCTAGCAGGAGAAAGAATCGGCGTCAGGATCGGTTTCGACTCTGTGAAAAGAAAATCTCCTTCCCCTGCAAGGAATCGAACTCCGATCCCTCGATAGTTAAACCCATAGTCCAGTTATACCGACTCAACTATCCGGGATACTGAAAAGAAGTATTAGAACGTAATTAAGGGTTATGTAATTAATAAATTACCTTCATTTATTACGGGGAAAATAATTTCATTCCTCCCCTCTTTTCTGTTTTTTCCTTTTGCTTTCGAATCTTTATTTCCTTCCTTCCTTTTTCAGTATTTCTTTCCCATCCCTTTAGTTTCCCTGTCCTATCATGCAAAATCCGCCGGTCACGGTAGCCGAGCGGTCTAAGGCATGCACTGTCTTCGCTCGCTCGGAAGCCGGGATAGTGGGTTCGAATCCCACTCAGGGCATGGATATTTCGTTTGTGTGTGTGCGTTTTTCTGTGTTTGTGTACAGGTCGTCGCCTTGCGACGAGCTGATCACCCGCGCAATGAGTCCTATCGTATGTCTAAGATCTAGTAAAACCGAAGTGAAAGGGAGAGTTTCATGGAGGTATGCCTAGGCCCAAATGAGGGCTGTAGCGCCAATGAAAAAAAAATCATGCAAAATCCTGTCTCTTTCGTATATTCATCCCTCGCCTGCTTTCTGCCTTTACTTTTCCCTTTCTTACATTTTTCCTTTCCTCCTTTTTTCAGTATTCCTTCCCTGACCGTTTATTTTCCCCTTCTGGCGTCCAAAGTTTGCCGTGTATATCCCACACACCGGGAACATACCGTGTCCACTTCATCATCCTAAGAGTAAGACGTTTGACGCTCCCAAGGTTTGTGACAACGATCTATTTTTCATTGTAATATTATGTTGTACATTGTTCATTCTAGTAGGTATATTGCAATTATACGACGTTTCGGCACCTGCATATGCTTCTCTCATCAGGTGTAAATTGGGTCTGTTAGAAAGAGCTAGACCCAGTAACTGAGGTAATGGGGCTGCCTGAATGAGATCCTGTGTCCTTGTATATCTGATGATGGAAACATATCCAGCTTCCGAAACGGAATTATAGCTTCCCATTTTTTAATTTTTCAAAATGTTAGCGAGAAACTTAGGGATTATGAAACTGGCATGTTTTTATCTGAACAGAAGGACAGACAGACAGACGCTGACGTATATATTTAAGTTGTGTACACAGATACACGTTCGTCTCCACGTGCAGCCTCCCAGAATAGAAACACCTTGCAGTTCCCTGTGAGCGTCTGTCAATCACAGGGGCCCTCATATCGCTGCTTATCGGACAGGCCTGCATGCAACAAGGGGACAAGTGCAGTCTGTACCAAAACTGTGAAATCTTATTTTTTTATGATGTCTGAGGTTCTCACGACAGTGACTGTGACTCGGATGTAACGCCGCGTAGTCTGGTAGATCGTTACCAGTGCTTCGGAGGAAACTGCTCCTTCCTTTTTAAGGGCAGAAGATATGAGCGCCGCCAGGATATTATCCAGGGGGGCAGAGATTTTTCAGGGGGGAGAAAGCCTGAAAGTTTGCTTGCACACTTAGCTGAAGTCATTTAATTTTGTTTTTACTGATCGCGAAAACGTATTTATAATAGAATTGCTTTTTAAATACTTTTAATCTTGTAAGATTTGAGGTTCTCATAGCGGTGGGTATAACTCGTGTAGTCCGTTGAAAGACAACAGATGTTTCGGAGCAACATGTCGCCTCCATCTTCAGGGTCAAAGAATAAATAAGGCAGGAAACCATCGTGAAGCAGGTAGAAAGCAAAATGAACAATAAACCAAGCAAGAGCAGACTACATGAAGATAGGAATGTTCAGTTTCAATCTTGTACTGATTATAAGCCGCATAGTTCTTTCTTTTCTTCAGTTTGTGTTTGTATTGTGATTCCCGAAACACTCTGACCTCTGAATCGGCCCTTGTTAATGTTTTGTCCCATTTACTGTGCCCTTGAAGGAGGTCATTTGAAGGGCAACTTCTTGCTGGCTCTGTTCCTTTAACTTCCCCTACCTTCGTTTGGGTTCACCCACCACTGACTCTTCTCTTGGAAAGCAGCCCTTTTAAAGGCCAGTATTCTTGACACGATTCTCCTTATTCCTGTGCGTTCACTCAGGGCCCTCTACCTCAGTTTCCCTACGTGTATCAGTGCCATTTTTGTTCGCGCTGAGATAAGCGAAAGCAAAGCCAACGAAAATTTAAATTCAAAGGAACGGAAAGCGCCGATGTAGCGTTTCCCGCTACGTGGGCCTTTAGAGCATATGTTGCGTTGGTGTAACGCTCGACATGAGGCCCACACGAAACTGGTTTACCAGGACGTACATCCGGATGTGTTCCCTCTTCAAACGTGAGCAGTTATACGCTGAAGGTCGTCAAAACATTAATCAAATCCATATCGACTTATTATCTTAGAAAAATAAGTTGAAGGTGCATGGATAGGGTGCATGATGGTTCCTTTTGAACACGGTAATGAACCATCGGGGTCCATAGAATGCTGGGAATTTCTGCAGCATTATTTCTTTATTGTTATTCTTAATGTGGTGAGACTGAGTCCACTTGGTACTGCGGTCATTTCTGGCCTGTTGTACCAGCACCAGATGAGAGGTGATGAGTGTGGAACAGTCGGTAGAATTAGAATGGGGAGGGGAAATCGAAGTACTCGGAGAAAACCTGTCCTAGCGCCACTTTGTCCACCACAAATCCCACATGACCTGACCCGGTATCGAACGGGCCGCCGCGGTTGGAAGCCAGCCACTAACCGCCTGAGCTGTTGCCCGGCCAATTTCTTGAGTATCTGTGCAACTGGAGGCTTCTCAAGAAGGGTTCAGCTGCATGGAACTAGACAATATTGGCCTACGCCTGTCCGGTATGGCTGGATGTAACCTTAAACTACTTTCAGAAGCTGCCCCTGTAATAGTTAGCGCCCAGAGAAACACTAGATTTCTTATAGTTTCGCACACTACACAGACCAATAGGCTGCATAACAGAAAAACATGCAGCGGTTATGTAAAACCATGAAAATGGAGTTGTCCATACGGCAGGGTTAGCAGAGGCGCCGCACAGGAAACGTGGCAGGCGCAGACTTGCTCGTCTCCGTCTCTCATGACAGTTCGCTGCTGATTGAGTACGTGCATAAATAAATATACATAGCTGTGTCGGCCTCCCTGCAGTGTATACAGCTCAAACCCGGGAAGAAATCAGTTCCTTAAAGTAGAACACATGTAAAGGGAGGCACGCGGTGTTGTAGTTGGATGAGGCACTTTGCTACAAGCAGGAAGGTCTCGAGTTCGATTCCCGATAAGGTAAGTTGATTTTCCAATTGATCTAATCCTGCTAGCTGCACTATGTTCCTGGACTCGACTCAGCCTCTAACAGAAATTAGTACCAGGAATCTTCCTGGGTCGTGAAGGGCGGCCGACAGGTGCGTAAGGCTGGCTTCACCGACATTTTTGAGCCGATTATCTAGAAAATGTTGAGGTCTCGACGTCTCACAACCCTGTGGACCTCCACGGCCTGTTACAAGGGGTAGCTTTACCTTTTACATGTGTAATGTAGGTGTAAAGCCAAGTTTCCAAAGACCACGACTGATGTATGATCACGGGTCCTACATAGGGATTGATGGCTGTGAGAATTACACTGGACAAGGCCCGCAGCTAAGAACCGTGCTCACCGCACTGAACCTCGCGCTTATCCTTCTACTGCGAAGTTTTCTCCGTAGTGTCTATAGCGATCTACCAGACAACACGACGTCACATCCCAGAAGATTTTAGTCTTTCCTTCTTTATGTTCGTGTCATTGATTCTGTAGTTTACATACCGAGCCAAACAGTGCTCCTGCTGTGTAGTCGAGTGTCCCAGGTTCAATCACGAACACGCAGACAAAGTATACTGACTGTGATTTTTCTTAGTTTTATTCAGTCTCTCCATATAAATGCTGGGATAATGCCTCAGATTAGACCACGACCGCTTCGTTCCACCTCCTTTGCAGTTCACATTTCGCTAGGCCGGCCGCCTTACGCATCATAGGCTGAATCGCTGGAAACGTCGTTACTTGCGGCCTGTTTGAAGGTAAAATCCTTAAATTTGCATCGATATATATATATAGGGATAGGGAGTGCGCCGCCCTGGGTTCCAATCAGGCAGCTCCCCGCTACAAATGAGAAAAGTTGCGGCATGAGTCAAATTTTACGCATAGGAATGATTAAAGCCAATGCCTTCCGGACATTTATTATAACCTACTCCGTATTGAAAAGTGAGAGTTTAAGCGCCGATATTAAAGTAACCCTGCATAAAGCACTGATTAAATCAGTAATGACTCCTGCTTGCCCCGCCTGGGAATTTGCGAAGCCAGACATAGAAAATATAAGAGGCTTAAACATGGCGGCGGTCAAACTTACTACCGTTTAAGTGAGTAAGCTACCGTTGTAGCATAAGATACGTAACATAACATAATCTGCTTTGCAAAGAATGTATTGACAGAGGTCTGTGTATGTCGTGCAAAAGGAACATTTCCAATAACACGCTAAATGGGCGATACGTACACTTGACAAAGGCCAAGCATATTCAAAGAAGAGAGAAACATCCTCTCATGAGAGAGGATGTTACATAAGGACTATGGCCGGAAGGGTTCTCTGGTCATGAGTCTCAAGGGGCCTGACGCCAAGACGAACTGATAGGCGTTAAACGGCCAGTCGTAAAGTAACCCTAACTCTGAGACGAGTTTCAAGGTTTGAGGAAAAGTTAAGTAAACCAAGAATTTGTACACTACATTCCTTATTTGTAAGTTTATGATTTTTGTCTGCTATTTCAAGATATATTTGCTCCTATTTTTCATAAATGTTTTTGTATTTATTATTTCATTTTTATCTCTCTTTCGAATGTATCCTTCTTCACTTTCTTCTTGTCTCTCCACTGTCTCCCTCTGTCTCCTTAAGCCTCCAACTCGACTCTACATCGATACCCATGCTCTGTTGTCTACTATCGATTTCGAGTAATAAGAGTCGAATAAGGCTGAAATGCAGCCCGACACACCAAGCAGCACTTGACGCACTCTTGCTCTCACACGTCGCATTGTAGCAGAGAGAGCCCCAGGAGCTCCACCTTCAACCCCTTGCGTTTTATCTTGACATTTGGGAAGAAAAATTGTTTAGGTAGATATTCGTTTCTGTACAGTGGCGCACAGAAGTTTTCATAAATTAGGACGGAAGATAACACACGAATCGCGGCACTATCATGTCTACTTAATAATTTAAAGCACAGTGGTAATTATATATACCATTTATCCCACATACTCATGCATATTTCGTATGATTATCACAGTGAACAGAGATCATTTCTATAAGCAGCTTTAACCTGTTAGTCTTTTTAATAGAGATAAAGTTGGAATTGTTTTACCTTCCGCGACTGTGCCGTGTAGTCCGGTGAAAGTCTTAGTCTTCGACTGCGATATATTCCCCTGAAACGTCGATGGACTTTCACCAGACTATACGGCGATATATGCCACAAGATATAATAGCTCTAATCAATCAATGCTTTGAGAACCTCAAATCCAACGAAATATATTTTATTTGTTCTGAATTTTTACTATTAGTTGAAAGAAATTGGCCGAATATAAAACGCACAAAACTCTAAAAAATTCTCCAAGTTGCTTAAAAATGTTACGAAAATTTATGAATATGAACATAAGGTTTTTCCTTGAGCAAGTTAGCCAACATTCATGTTCTTCATGCGAAGTGTAAACGCGAAAGCACCTGACAAGTCTGCGCGCGTTTCAAAATAAAGCAACGCCACTCGTAACCTCACGATTCTTGTATCTAAATGCCGGACAATTGTGTAGAAGTCAGTTTGCGTCCGGAAGGTCTTGCGACCGCCCAACTTGATCAAGGTTTTCCTTAGTTTTCCTCTGTGCTAGAGTAAATACTAAGTTTTTACCCAAATTCCACTTTACAATTCGTGCTTCTCATGCAAACCTCCCGCTGTGAAATAAAAGCTTTAATGCAGCCCTTCCAGCGTTATTATCAGATTCGTAGTCATGCGCAGTACGCCCCCCCCTCAGATTATTTCTCCTACTTATAAGAAAGTCCACTTCCTGAAGCTTTACCCTCTTCACTTCCTAACGCATTTCCCTATCTCCATAGTACTTTTACCTGACGCATGAACTGGCAACTGGTAACTGTCAAATCCGGAAAATCTTATGTTCTCCGCCCTTCAATTTGTGGGTGGGACAAGACTGAGTCCACTTGGTACCCCGGCCCCTGATGGGCCTATATACCAGCCCCGGATGATAGATGAATGTGGAACAGTCGGTGAAATGAAAATTGGCAGGGGAATTAAAGTGAAAGGTGAAGTTGCCCCGTGCTTAATTAATTAAGCACTATGCCATGAATACATATGGAGAAGTGGAGGTAGAGCTCCACCATTCTTGACCTCGGCACTAGGTAGGGGTGAGTGGTCAGCTTCGTGGCTCTGCCACTTTATCCCCAGGGATAGAAGCCCCAGTACGAACTGGATAGGAGGCTGCGTTTGAAGTTACGGAGAAGAGAAAAATCTTGTCCCTGTCGGAAATCGAATCCCGGCGTCCAGCCCGCGGCCTGTCGTTATGCAGACTGAGCTATCCTGACTCCTGCGAAATTGAAGCACTGGGAAAAAATGCCACTTTGTCCAGCAAAAATCCCATGTGACCTGACTCTGGATTGAACCCGGGCCGGTGCGGTGGCACGGGCATTGCCCCAACGTCCTCTAAATGAGGTGTCCTACACTGCTCCCCCCCACTTCCCCTTCTATGTCTCTCTCCCCCTTTCGTTTCAAGCCCGAAATTTCGGAGTCTGAAGGTTCGCAGATAATGACCACTCGTTCTTCTCGTAAAGGTAGCTTCGAGAGATGGCAGCGTCTCCCGGCAGTCTCTCTCTCCCACTTTCTCTCCTCTCTTTCTCCAGGCTTCAAAGAGTTAACGAGAGACAGGGCTAGACTCGTATTTTCCACGCTCGATTTCTCCCTCGTGATTGGGCGTCTCGTAAATGCGCGTTCTGTGTCTTGCGGGCTTGGGTAACTGCCAGGGTTGCTTAGCTAGGCTATCGCTCGGTTGATTATTCCGTTATTTTGTGACGCTGTATCAAGTGCTGAACATACTGGTTTAGTGAAGAGTTCTTTCTTCTAAGATATAATCCCGTGTATTACGCTGAAAGTCAGACGACGTTTCGGATGAATATATCGCCACCATCCTCAGGATCGAAGTGTAAGCCAAGCAATTGAATAGCTTCCTGCTTCATGCTGCTTACTCTCTTCGCTTATTTTTCGACCTTTCGTATGTGGCGACATGTTCCTCCGAAACGTCGGTTGACTTCCGACAGACTGCACGGCGCTATATCCCAGAAGACCACCGGTTTGTTTAGTGGTTTTCATTCTGTGTTCTGGAGGTCTCGCTCTCTGTTCCAGAGCGTCACCGTTCTGTTTCAGGCTGTGAGGTTGTCAAGTTGATTGTGGTCTTGTGTGGTGAGACGCCGTGTAGTGTGGTATATAAGCTCCAACATTGCGGAGGGACGTCCGTCCTCACCTTATACCATGAAGATGGAGGCAACACGCGCTTCCGAACATTTAAAGTTTATATTACAATTCACGGGGGTACGCTGTAGCGTAGTTGGTTTAAGCACTATGTTACAAGCCGGAAGGTCGCGGTATCGATTCCCGAAGAGGTCATTCGGTTTTCCAATTTACCTAATCCATCCAGCCGCTCTATGGCCCTGGGGTCGACTCAGCCTCTAACAGAAATGAGTACCAGCAATCTTCCTGGGTGTAAAGGGCGGCCGGCGCGTAAGGCTGAAAACTCACCGCGATCTGTGAGCTGATTGTCTAGAAAATGTGAGAACCTCAACATCTCACAACCCTGTGGGCCTCCATGGCCTGTTACAGGGATAGCTTTAACTTTTTTACCAATATACACGGCGTCACAGCCCATAAAACAGTACTCTTCGAAAAAACTTAAATGTTTTCTTCCAGAGCCCTATTATCCATAATGTGTACTTAATTCCTCGTCGTACGTGTTTAGGTTAAATGTTAGCCCGTACGATTTGGCTTTTTACAACGTGAAGATAGTATTTAGGTAATTCTGGATTATGATACCGTATAGTCTGCTGCATGGTAGCAGCATTCTGAAGAAGGTGGATTTGGTATTCTCACGGCAATGACTACGGGCTCGCAACATCGCTACATTCACTGACGTTTCGGAGGAACGTACTGTATCCATCTTCAGAGTAGAAAGTATGACAGACGAGTAACTAAGAAAGCATGCTGGCTTCCCACCGCGGCGGCCCGGGTTCGATCCCGGGTTTGGTCAAGTGGCGCTGGGGCAGGTTTTCTCCGAGTACTTCGGTTTCCCTTGCCAATCTTCATTCCACCAATTGCTCCACAATCACCCTCACCTATCATCTGGGGCTGGTACAATAGGCCAGAAGTGCCCCCAGTACAGGGGATTTGGTCCCTCCCCACTAGCAATAAAAGAAAAAAACTAATTATTTTGTTGCTTACTTGGCATACTTTTAGACGCTGAAGATGGTGACAGTACTTTCCTCCGAAACCACAACTAATTTCTACCGGCGTCGCATAGCCAGAAGACCCACTCACTACATCAATTAAGAAGACGACACGTGAAATAACCGTGTTGATGTACTGGGAACCGATCTGTTCATTCAGTGCAGTGAGTGTGCTACAGGCTGGATGACCTGGATACCAGGGTTCAATTTGCTGCAGATGTAGGAGTTATTCCCTTGTCTGCCCCATCCAGGACGGCTCTGGGGCCCACTCAGCCGTCTGTCTAGCGGGTGTAAATGTTTTGTCCCCGGAGGTGAGGTCAACTCTTGCCACCTAGTGGCCACGTCAAGAAAGCATGGAGCTACAACTCCACGCCAACATCTTCATGGTTTCGTGCTTAATTAATCACCAGGAGAACTTTACTTTAGTGTTGTTGTGTTGTCATCATGTCATGAATCGCTGAGGGCCGTTTCAATATGGACGCGGTGTGCAGGTTCGCAATACAGCTGTGTTTTGTTAACGCTTTGTTTGTCAATTGGTTGTTAGAGATTTATGTGACATACCGCAGCAATTTGTATCGCCTCCCCCCCCCCATCGTCAGAAACAAATGTTGCGTCATGCCTCTTTGCTCTGGTTATGTTGCAACAGTTAGTTATGAAAAATTGAATTGTCGTCCTGTATGGCCGCCCCGGTACGAAACAGCCATAGTGAGGAGTGTCCGCAGCCATATTGAATCACGCACCGTACTTATTGGCATTGGATTCAAGAGTGGAGAAAATTGCGGAGTAAAGAATTTAACAATTTGTACTCTTCACAGATTGTTATTAGGACGAACGAGCATGTAGCAGGAATTAAAAAAAAAGGATATCCTTAATGACCTTTGGTCAGAAAGCCTGAAAGAGGAGACAACTCTGAGGACCTAGTCATGGGTAGGATGTTAACATTAAAATGGACTCAAATACTGTAGCAGCTTTTTACTTGGTTCAGAATAGGGACAAATGGAGAACTTTTGTTAACACAGTAATGAACATTCAGCTTCCATGAAAACGGGGGAATTATTTGAGTAAGGAACGACCACAAGATTCTCAAGAACTGTACTCCATGAAGTTGCTTACTTAATTAATTTGGTAGTTATTTATATACTCGTATATATAGTTATATAATCAGCCGGCTGATTAGTTATTTAGTTCATCATTTATTTGGCACGTTGCTCTGTATCTACCAGCAATTAGGCCCTTATTATTAAGCTGTTTAGTTAGTTGTTCAGTTGGATAGTTTTTTATATAATTTATTAATTATTTTAGTTACTATGTTAACTAATTAATTATTTAGGCAGATAGTTGACTAATTAGATAATCTGGCAATTTGTTAGTTACTTAGATACTTATTTAGTTAGATTGTTATTTATTTAATTAAATAATCATTTCGTTACTAAATTTGTTACCAAGACTTAGGGAGGTGTATGATATTAAAATGAATCTTTGATAGGATGGCGTGGTATTCAATGGATTGATCTGGCTCAGGATAGGGAAGAGTGGAGGGTTCTTGTGAACACGATAATGAAATTTCGGATTCCATAAAATGTTGGTCAGTTCTAGAGTAGCTGCACAATTGGCGGCTTCTCAAGAAAATCTCAGCTCTATGAATTTAGTTAGTTAGTTAATTAGTTAGTTAGTTAGATGGTCGATTATACTATTTGGGAGAAAGAAGCAGAGAAAGTGGAGGAAAGACAGAGAATGAAGTGACGGAACGAGTGATGTAGGAAGATGATACTGAGAACTGAATGAAGGAACTAAAGAAAGAGAAGACAGGGTGACGCAAAGGAACGCCGTTACTTGCCCAATTAATCACCATGCCATGAAGTTGTGTGGGGAAGTAGAGGTGTGCTTCCACTCGCTCGTAATCTGAGCGCTAGGTGGAGGTGAGCTGTCAGCTTCACGCTCCTACTTCTTTAACTTCAGTGTTCATTGGCTAGGAGACTGGATGGGCTCCAGAGCTGGTCTGAACGCTGTGAAGAAAACAATATTTGTCCATGCCAGGAAATGAACCCAGTTCACCTGTCGTCCAGCCCGTAGCCTCTTCACTATTCAGGATGTGCTAGCTCAGTTCTGGGAGAAACGCGGCAGGAAAGTAATTGGGGGAGGAAAGGAAGTAAAGTGAGGGAAGAGATAAAGAATAGAGAACGAAGGAACGGGATAGAAAATACGCTTGAGCGGCTTAACGCAGCGGTAAATGTCTAGACTCTCTTTCAGTGGGCGCTGGGATAGAATGCCATCTCGGACACCTGCAATCCTCACTGGAGCTTTCCCGTGGTCCTTTCTCATTCCCTCGAGGCTAATTCTGAGATATTACCTCCAGTAGGCCACGACCTCTTCCTTCCACATTCTTTCAGATTCGTCCATCATCCCATCACTTGATGCTGTATACTGACATCGCCGTGAATAAAGTGGGAAATGGCTAGAACTAAAGGAAGAAGGATGGGAGGAAAATAGCTGAAGTTGGTCCACGTGGCTAGCGATAGACGCTTGGAGTAGCACTTCATTTGCCGGCAACAGAAGGAAGCTGAGACTTGCTTATCACGTACGAGAGATTCCTGTGTCCTTGTCAACCAAATGAATTCTGTCCACTGTCGTACTTGCCGTACTTGCCGTAATGAAACGTAAAGAAATATAAATTGAGATACATACTTCATAGATAATGTATTGCTTGCTGTCATGCTTCTTCTGTTGTTACGTTCGGAGGGAGATAAATTAAAATTCGCTGTTGGAATTTCGGAATTTGTCTTCTCTATTGTAACTGCTGCTTTGCATTAATCTTGTACAACTCCGTCAATTCCTATAAGGAAAATTCATACTCAGCATGCAAAGCAGATCTGATTTACAGGCCATGCAGAACTCTTATCGGCAACAATATTTGATGGATTGTATATTTTACGACACTGCATAAGTATCATTTGAGAATTCGGCGGGAAGTGTCACAATTAATTGCATATGCTTTTGTACTATTAACTTCCCTCATTTCTCTTATTCCTTTACAGTTCCTCATGTTACCAAGGAGACGCCGAGACTGGTGCTTAACGCCATATAGTCAATCGTAAACCGGATCCTTTGTATAGTACACTACACTTTAGATATCCACATGAGAATATTGTCAGCACTCGCACAATAGACACGATACACTGAAATAAAAGAGTGATCGCTGGTTTATAACCCACTGTATTGCATTTATGCAGCTATCCGTTTCTGAACTAATTTTTATCGATATTTACTTTTTTATATTTTATTTCTCATAATCCTTCATATTTTGGCACGTAGACCCGTTGCTAGGTAACAACCGCTAAAGAAGCGAATATGCAACAACCATTTCTAAGTAACGGCTCCGCAAACAATCATGTCTCTCCGACAAGAGAATAAGGCAATAATAGAAGCGGAGTTTTCTACGCGGTCCGTGCCGAGATTGGTGGGTTAGTGAGTTAAGAGAACTGCTTCGGTGCAGGTGTTGTGAGCTGTTGCTGGTAGAAGCTGGTAAGTGAGGTCGGGGACCGTTCGTGAACCCATAGTAAGGGGAACGTCTGTTTTTGAATACCGTTACCAAGCAACGGCTATTGAAGACGTGATTGTTGACACTAGTGTTTGTGTGTAATAGTAAAGTGTAAGATGACCACGCGCTGTATCAAAGAGTCCAGTAAATCCGATCGTCAATCCGGAACCCGTCTGTAGTCACCAAAATTGTGACAATATCTGCACCTTATTTTCTACTTATTTGTACTTTCACTCAATAATTTCCATGCTGAATGCGGCTTCTCACCCGGCGCCTCCAGTTTCAATAACAAGATCTGTTTATGGTCGGCAAAGTCACACTGAGATGCCATTTATCCAAAGTCTTTAGTTTTCTTGTACAGTCGTTCTATCAATTTCCTACAGTTCTCGGTCTAGTTGAGGTGTTGCATGTGATCCGAGAGTGTATGAACACACAGGAAACATGTTAGCTATTATCCCCTAAGCACTGGATATCCCAGTGGTGTCGGGGGATCTCGGGTTCAAATTTCCGTCCAGAGATTGGCTATCCTAACTAAAATTTTTCGTAGTTTTCTTCTGTCCTTCCAGGCAAAGGCAACGGTCGCTTCCTTTCAAGTCCTTTCCACAGAAGTGTTGGATAAATCAGTCTGTCATTCGACGCCATGTTGTTTCAGCTACTAACGGCGTCGTTGAAGAACGCATAAAAATATTGGAAATTGCCTCAAGTATAACCCTTACGTTTCGGTGCGTTAAGTGTTTTGTGAACCTGTCATGTAAAGTACTTTGCTGCATCAAATTAGCAAGAGGCATACATACAAGTATATTATTTGCCATAAAGCTGATTAAATTGCCCAGTCCGTGCCTTACTTCGCTTCCTGTTCCTCGCTGTGAAGCAAGCAGGAGGGTCATTCACCCCCACAACCGTTGATATTTCAAATCCTCAACTCGTGTGGCAAGTTTCTACCCAAGATCAAAATACTGTGTCATTTTTGGAGCCTGCGCCTTTGCAGCCAGTATTTTGATATTCTTGGGTTTCGCTCTCAGATATTAGACGTTGTAGAGGCCAGGGTTAACAGGATGTGTACAAAACTTGGTTCCCTATTTCACTTTTATTTTGAACTGGCGAAAACTTCTGTCGTTTGCCGCTGTTTTTCTTAAAATAGGAATTAAAGCATGAGAAACTTTATTTGTTATGTCATTCTTTTCATAATTAGTTCTTGTTACCCATTTTCTATTGCTTACCACGGTGGGACAGCACCGTGAAACTGTAATGCTCTAAAATATTCCTAAGTATCTGTGAACGTAAATAACTTTTATGATATGATAACGATGGTTGCTTAGCAACCAGATCAGAAACTGAGAGAAACTGGCGGAAACTGTTCTATATGAAGTGTAATGTAACAGGAATTGTCATCAGTTGCTGTGTGCTGTTCGTACCGTTAGCTTCCCCTTCTTTCTCCCTTGTTCCTTTCCTTTCTTGTGTCTTGTCGAATGGTACCTCGAGTAAAACGTTTATCGCCATCTCCCAAGAATGACTCGTACAAATAGTCAATCTTATACCGTCACCTTTCTATAGTATCAGTCACTCACTCACTCACTCACTCACTCACTGATGGAGCTAAGCCCTTCTTCAGAAGCCGCCAATTGTGCAGTTACTCAAGAATTTCCCAGCGTTCTATGGAACCCGAAGGTTCATTACCGTGTTCACAAGAGCCCTCCACTGGCCACTATCCTGAGCCAGATCAGTCTAGTCCGTACCACCCCATCCCATCTCTCTAAGATCAATTTTAATATTGACAACTCACCTACGTCTTGGTCTTAGTAGTGGTTTCTTTACTTCTGGCTTTCCCACCAATATCCTATATGCATTCCACTTCTCACACATTCATGCTTCATGCCTTGCCCATCTCATCCGCCTTGACTTGATCATTCTCATACTTGGAGAAGAGTACAGGTTATGAAGCTCCTCATTATGCAGTTTTCTCCAACCTCCCTCACTTCATTTCCCTCTGATCCACATATACATATATACACGTGTATATATATATATATAATGGTATAAGACACTTTAAATATCCACATCAAAATGTTACCAGCTCAAGAATAGACACGATGCACTGAAAAAAAAAAACTGTTGGCTTCTTTGTGACCTGCTGCACCACTTATGTCTACACGCGGTAGCGTAGTTGGTGCAGCAACTACGCAACAAACTGTGCTCCCTAACCTTGTAGCCGCACTATGACCCTGGTGTCGACTCAGCCTTTAACAGAAATGAGTACCAGGAATCTTCCTGGGGGTATGGGGCGGCCGATGCGTAAGGCTGACAGGCTCACCGCTCTCTGTGAGCCGATTGTCTGGATAAAGTGGACGCCTCGACGCCTCACAACCCTATGGGCCTCCACGGGCTGTGACAGGGATAGCTTTACCTTTATTACGCCGGGCGTTAACGCTGAACACTTCATTGCTGTAACAGACTGCAGTTGCACAGTTGCAGTGATAGATCTCCCGCTTGCGAAACCTTAGGCAGGTGGATGCAAAAGCAAACTTGAGATAGCATGCATTAAGCCCTGTGGTGTGTTCCGGCACAGAAGCAAACTTGAGATGGCATGCATTAAGCCCTGTGGTGTGTTCCGGCACAGAAGCAAACTTGAGATGGCATGCATTAAGCCCTGTGGTGTGTTGCGGCACAAAAGCAAATTTGAGATAGCATGCATTAACCCCTGTGGTGTGTTCCGGCACAGAAGCAAACTTGAGATAGCATGCATTAAGCCCTGTGGTGTGTTCCGGCACAGAAGCAAACTTGAGATAGCATGCATTAAGCCCTGTGGTGTGTTCCGGCACAGAAGCAAACTTGAGATAGCATGCATTAAGCCCTGTGGTGTGTTCCGGCACAGAAGCAAACTTGAGATAGCATGCATTAAGCCCTGTGGTGTGTTCCGGCACAGAAGCAAACTTGAGATAGCATGCATTAAGCCCTGTGGTGTGTTCCGGCACAGAAGCAAACTTGAGATAGCATGCATTAAGCCCTGTGGTGTGTTCCGGCACAGAAGCAAACTTGAGATAGCATGCATTAAGCCCTGTGGTGTGTTCCGGCACAGAAGCAAACTTGAGATAGCATGCATTAAGCCCTGTGGTGTGTTCCGGCACAGAAGCAAACTTGAGATAGCATGCATTAAGCCCTGTGGTGTGTTCCGGCACAGAAGCAAACTTGAGATAGCATGCATTAAGCCCTGTGGTGTGTTCCGGCACAGAAGCAAACTTGAGATAGCATGCATTAAGCCCTGTGGTGTGTTCCGGCACAGAAGCAAACTTGAGATAGCATGCATTAAGCCCTGTGGTGTGTTCCGGCACAGAAGCAAACTTGAGATAGCATGCATTAAGCCCTGTGGTGTGTTCCGGCACAGAAGCAAACTTGAGATAGCATGCATTAAGCCCTGTGGTGTGTTCCGGCACAGAAGCAAACTTGAGATAGCATGCATTAAGCCCTGTGGTGTGTTCCGGCACAGAAGCAAACTTGAGATAGCATGCATTAAGCCCTGTGGTGTGTTCCGGCACAGAAGCAAACTTGAGATAGCATGCATTAAGCCCTGTGGTGTGTTCCGGCACAGAAGCAGACTTGAGATAGCTTGCATTAAGCCCTATGATGTGTTCCGGCACAGAAGCAAACTTGAGATAGCATGCATTAAGCCCTGTGGTGTGTTCCGGCACAGAAGCAGACTTGAGATAGCATGCATTAACCCCTGTGGTGTGTTCCGGCGCAGAAGCAAACTTGAGATAGCATGCATTAAGCCCTGTGGTGTGTTCCGGCACAGAAGCAAACTTGAGATAGCATGCATTAATCCCTGTGGTGTGTTCCGGCACAGAAGCAGACTTGAGATAGCATGCATTAAGCCCTGTGGTGTGTTCCGGCACCGAATGAATTCGAGAAGGAGGGACTGATATTCTGGACTAGAGGTTTTCGGGTGTCTTGGTTCCTATCCAAGGGCCTCCGCATCTTTTGTTAATTAAGGTTCAGAAATTGCCTGTGACAAAGGGGTCCTTGACACGTGTCTACGCCCAGCGCCAAGAAGACGCTCAAATTAATCACGTGTACCCTCGTATTCTCGAGGAGGAGCCGACATTGGGGGCCGGAGTCACAGGCGCATTATCGCAAGAGGCTTCTTTTATCTTCTGCATAGCCGGGACTTGTGTTGTGCAGAGCGGATGTTCATTTGTATGAAATTTACTTTCCGTAATGGTTCTGCTGGCTGAGGCCGGCTGTCCACTGTTGTTACTGAGACAAACAACGTTTCTTGTTTTATGCGGAAACTCCCTAGAAATGAAACTGAGGTTTGCACAGCGGTGAGGTCGAGATGTTACCCAAGGACGAACACTCTTGTTACCTGCTTCTCCTGGTTTCTTGCTTGGCTTGGTCCCCTATCCTGAAAATGAAGCTGGCATATTTCTCCGAAACTTTGAATTTCACCCTTTTATGAAAAACGAAGGATCATTATCGTTTTCAAGAGATCCCACGAATTGTCGATGTTCTGAGCCAGTTGAATCCAGTCTACAATCTCACGTTTTTTTAAATTAATCTTTCGGAGCAGGAAAGAGAGCCTATATTACGACATTTACTCGGAACTCTTGTCAGTGCATAGGTGAGTCGCGGCAGGCATTGCGGTATATTCATGGAAATATTATCTTACCTCACAGCAAAGACCGCACCTCCATTACAAATACCAACTGATTTATGTTAAGAGAAGTAGCAGCTGCATGAAGTGACAATAACATGAAACAAACATACTGAGCGCACAAAATGCAGAATTTCTTTTGTTTTAAATCGCGTACTTATCTACATGTAGGTTATCCAGGTCACGTCGCTTACTGTTTTCCGAATAACATTTTCATCTCCTCCATGCGTGCTACATGCATTGCATCGCTCGGTCTTCAGTTTTTAAGAGAGAGAGAGAACTGTAGAAAATATTCGACAGTGTAGGTGGAAAGAAGCCATAGGAGAAGCTACAGACGCCGTTGCGAGGTGGGGGAAAAAAATGTTAAAGTTTCCCAGATATCGCCCGCTCTCACTCATGAAAAGAGGAAAATGAAGGTAGAGATGTTGGAATGGGTTTTTGAAGTTCGTATAATTGGTACTTTTATAAATTCAGTTCTTGTCTTACAGGAAACAATACATCCCCATTAAGAAGACCAGCGAATCTATCGATGTTTATCGAGTACGAAACATAGAAAGACACTCTGTGAATAAAATATAGGATTATTTTAATTTTAAAGTGAGTGGTACACATACCAATCGCTGTACTTTAATGGGTTGCTTTGGTCATCCTACTAGTGCTTATTATGAAATCTGTTGTTATCCGGAGAAGCCAAGTGACAGCGCTACAAAGGCAAGGCCTGGATACGCCTCTATCGCTACTACACGCAGCACTGCCGTGGCGGAGAAGTTGCCGTGCCATACGGCGCCAGCAATTCCTGAAGTGCAGGCGCAGAACCTTTATAAAGCACTTACCCAAAACTTTTGTCACTCATACGTACGAGAAAATGAGCAGGTTATTTATAAACGCTGTTTGAACTGAATAGGTTTCATGAATGGTGAGAAGATTGTGTAGATTTGTGTGCTGTGTTTTGTTTGAGTGTGGTGTCTTATTTAGTGTCACTGCCACGGTTAAAAACCTATTTGCAGTTTAAATAGAGTAATGAAATATGAGGTTTTAATCTTTTAAAGCCCGGTGGTTATTATATGCACCATCTGCTAACACAAGATAGCTCTGCATTCTGCCCACAGAGTGTATCTGTGTGTTCCGTACGGTTCTCACAATAAACCGCGGCTGTTTCCCTGAACAGCGGTAACCGGTTGGGCTTTGTAGTGGAGACGTAATGTTTCCTGAGAGGTACGGACTGGATTCTTATATATACTGCATTCTGACCCACAGACTGTATCTGTGTGTTCCGTGTGGTTCTCACAGTAAACAGCATCTGTTTCTCTAAACAGCAGTAACCGGTTGGACTTTGTAGCGGAGACGTAATGTGTTTCCTGTGAGGTACGAACTAGATCTTCATATATTCTGTAGAACGAATGCAGTAGAGGCGAGTTCGAATGCCTCCACCATATCTCTGCGGTCGTAGTTGGCGACGAAAATGAAACCCAATGTCTGGAGGCATAACTGGGACACCCTGTTCCCAGGAGATATAAATACGGGGAACTTGGTCCGCCAGGTTAGAGAAGTCTCAAGTCTGAGACGGTAAATCATGCGCGGGACTCGGACCCGATAAAGACTACGCTGGTGAGGGCCAGCAGCACTTGTAAACGACAGACCCATACTCTCGGCAGAGAGGATGTTACATAAGGACTACAACCGCAAGTGTTCAGTTGAGAAAAGAAAACACTGGTCGTGGGTCTTAAGGGGCTTGGCGCGAAGACGACTGATTGGCGGTAAACCGCCAGTCATAAAGTGGCCCTGACTCTGGCTCTGGCAGTCTTTGAAGGGTTAAATAATGTTAGTAGTGGTTTGCCTCTTAAGTAACATCACGAGACAGGTCCTTAGTCACAACGGAGGACCGTGGGCAATTACAGTCTTAGCAGCCATCTCGGCTCATACTGGGGATATCCCCGGATCAAATCTCGGGCCAAATACGGGCGTTCATGACTAAGATGCTCCTGATCTTCCACAGTGTGAGTAGGAAAATGCTGAGACAGTAACTGACGTCAGTCCGCGACCGTTTCTCCCATTTTTTAATTTATTATTCACTAATCATCGTAAAATTCGATACCTTTCCGCTCTGCACTCTGTTGACTCCGTTATAGAACAAAGCAATACAGAAGTAAGGAAACCTCTTAATTAATCGAGATTCGCTTCAGAACGTTCCACTGAACCAAGGAACGAATCTGCTGGACACGGGCCAGCTGCGAGCTGCTAACTCTGACCCTGACCTTGAACCTGTGCAGGACCAATGTAGGGCCCTGACGGCTCGAAACTGGGCGATTTTCATGTGTCGGTCACTCTTGCTACTTCGGAGGGAAATTCAGCTACAATTTGCTGTAATACTGGCGTGTCAACACGGCTGTAGTAACCGCGAAATATAATTTGCTTGTTGATGTATCGACAGTTCGTCCCTAAATGTTAACTCGCTTGCAGGACTGTCATAGCTACATGTGCCACGCACTCTAATGTTACAGGAGAACTCGATACTTTCCCCACTGCGTGTTAATTTGTTTCGTATGGTTATCAAAATAAACAGCGACCTTTTTTAATTTCTAATTGGGTGGGACTAAGTCCCTTGTACTGCGGCCACTTCTGGCCTATTGTACCAGCCCCAGATGATAGGTGAGGGTAATTGTGGAGCAATTGGTGGAATGCAGATTGGCAGCGGAAACCGAAGTACTCGGAGAAAACCTGCCCCAGCGCCACTTTGTCAACCACAAATCCCACTTGACCAGACCGGATCAAACCCGGGCCGCCGCGGTGGGAAGCCAGCGACTAACCGCCTGAGCTATGGCGCGGCCTAGCAGCGACCGTTACTTTAAACACATTAACCAGTATACATTTGTAACATAAAAGCTAAGTTTTTAAATTTTATTTAGGTGAACTTCACGCTTCAAATATTTCTAAAGCAGAAGTAGGCCTGTTATGTCACTCTTGTGCGCACAGAAGCTATTTATCATGTACTGAGGTCTCCGAGACAGTTGTCGGAAACAAGAGGAAGTGTTCTTCGTCTGCCCTGAAGCTTTTAATTACCGTGACGGAACGCGGGCACGAGTGATGATGTAGCAAAACGCGACTTGCGCCGGGGAGCAAGGAGTTGGATTCGCATGTCTTGGTATAAGCCACTGCTTCGTTTCCGATTATGATCGCGGGGGGGGGTGAACTGCTAACCCACTCTAAGCGTACGTTCGTGCTGTATAAAGCGTAGCTCCAGGACCTGACAAACACTCATTAACCTGGGTTTCTAAATAAACGTAGATATATGGAAAATACGGGGATCGGAGATAGCACAGTCGGTATAGCGACTAGCTACAGGCTGGACAGGCTAGGGGTCAGAGTTCGAGTCCCGATAAGGGCAAATTTTTTCTTTTCACGTCGGCGAGACCAGTTCTGGGACTCATTCAGCCTCCTATCCAGTGGGTACCTGAGGTAAATCTGCCTGAACCTGAAGCTAACCACTCACCTCCATCTAGTGCCAAGGTTAAGAGCACATGGATCTATGCATCTACTTCCCCATACGTCTTCATGGCGTGCCGTGATTGTGCAGTCGGTATAGCGACTGGCTAAGGGCTGCAGTCACCTGCTCATAGTGGTTCGTAGCTCGCGGATTTTTTACCCTGAAGATGAGGGCGATACGTTCCTCTGAAATGTCGGTTCACACAAGATCTACACGGCGCCACATCCCAGAAGATGGCATTCTTCAAATTTCCAAATGTTCCCACATTCTGGAACTTACTGGAACTCATGGCCCAGTTAGCCGAAAGCTGTTCTCACATACAAGTCAATGACTAGTTCTGGGAGACGTGTTGCGTCGTGAGCGTTCGTTGGGAAGCGTCGGAGTTCTGCTTCCTTGTTTAAGCTTTCGAAAATTGTTGTTCCTACTGAAAACGGGAAATGAGTTCGGATCATCGCTTTCTGTTCCATAAAAATGTTAGCATAAAGCCATGGACGCAATAGCTGGAGGGAAATTATTCTTTGACTTCTCGTTGCAAGACGAGACTGTCTGTGCTGCCCTGTTTCAGCGAGAATCATCTGTGCAGCGCTCCTTGTGTACAAAATATGAACCAATTTGTGTATGCAGTATAGTGAGGTTATGTTTGAGTCTCCATAGAACGTGGAACTGTGTAAAGGACTGCAGCTGTAGATTCAACTCAAATGATACTATTATTGCGTGAAAGGCAGCGGTCGTGGCTTATTTCAGGTTATTGTCCCAGTATTTGCCTAAAGATGCTTATAGCAACTAAAACAAAGCTTAGGATAATCTGAAGATTCCTGGTACTCTAAATGGTCCATCATCTTAGGTATATTTAAATTGTACGACGTTTCGGTAGCTGTATCTGCTTCCGTCATCAGGTGTCAAAGGCTATGTGACCCTACTCAGACCCATTACACAGAGCTAGTCTCAGTCACTGTGCCTAGATTCAAGTTTCAAATTATCATGCAGTTTAAGCATACCAAGACAATAAACAATTTCCAGAAAATAATTTTATAATGAACTGAAGATTATAGTCTCATGAGATCTGACACCATGTAGTCTGGTAGATATTTTACAACGTTTCAGAGGGACTTTCGGCTTCCTATTCGGGGTAGATTTAACTCGAATGGAGTTTCATATTAGACCAAGAGTCTCTTAACGTGTGAAGAAGGGTTCTGCTACATGCGCTTAGTGTGGTTGGTTTGGATGAGGCGCTAGCCACACAGTGCACTGCATTTAGGGCACTTTACCCTATTAGGGTTAAGTGGCTCATCACACACTTGAAACTGACCTATAGGTGGCAGCACCGTTTCAAGTGTCGGATTGACAGCAGGTCTCGATTGGCAAACGCTAAACAGGGACGGTGACGTGACGTCAGTGGCTCAGTGTTGTCTGCATACGTTGCAATTAGCGGGCAATTGGGCATGTGATGTGAGCCTGGTAAGAAAGATACAAGTGGGCTTAATATGGACAGGGAACAGCTGCGACCTCCCTAACCCCCAAAGAATGTTGGCAACTGCGTCCCTCCCCTTTTTGTAGCCTGTTTATGATGCTTTGTTTCGGATTCCCGACAAACACAATTCCTTGTCGGCCCTCATCAGGGCCGCGAACAGCAGTCATAGCGTGTTTGTTGTGTTCGTTCTTTTCCATTTTCGTCCGCACATGCTTGTTTTTGTTCGGAGGGGATTTCGGTTGTTGGAATGCGTCTTAGTGTAAAAATCCGAGGGTATGCCCTTCTTGTACAAGTTCACGTGACACGAATTTCGATTTTTGAAGCTTCATAACTTGAGCAGTAATATTAACACTAAGGACTGTTCCGAAAAAGCGAGGCCAATGTCTACCATATGCAAGCAGACTACTGAAACGTAGAAAATGCACAACAAATTGGCATGGAAACAAAGGCGCAGCTCGAGGTGACAGTAAAGGGCTGAAGAGCGCCCTCACCGTTGTACGTGTTGAGGTTATCACTGCGGAGACTTCGTGTTACGTGCCCCCCTCCACACGGACCTAGTCCCATGCGCCCTTCCCGGATGAATATGAGTGGCTACATTCCAGTCAATCTGCCTGTATAACCCAACTGCATCTTCATCCCATTTACTTTTACCCTGAAAATGGAAACATTATATTCCTCCGAAACACTGGTATTCACATACAAGGCCGCACGTTATCGCACCCTCAAAGACCGCAATTTGAAAAACTCGCTGCCGTTACCAAATGGTGTGAGATGTTCATAAGCGTGTAGCCATCCTTTAAAATGACTGCCTTCTCTGTTAGATACCAGCGTTTCGGAGGACTCTGCTGCTTCCGTCTTCAGTGTAGAAGACACCCTTTTTCCGCCTCGGAGAGCGAGATGACTGAAGACATAGGAGAACGGCTGTAAGCAGAGAATATAGGCAATTGCTCACTGGGAGGGGGGGGGGGCTCGGATTTTGCACTCTTCATAAAATGTTACTGAGATGTGGCTGTCATGATACACGTGTGGGTTATATGAGAAATATATTCAAACCCTTAAGAGGGTAGACAACTTGGAACTAGATGGGCCGATAACATACAAGAGGTTCTGGGAAGAACTAGTCAACTTCTTTCACTATGTATGGTAAGATAAAGCTATCCCTGTAGGAGGCCTTGAAAGCCCATAGGGTTGAGTCGTCGAGGCTCCCACATTTTCTAGACAATCGGCTCACAGATGACGGTGATGTCAGCCTCACGCACCGACCGCCCTTTACCCCCAGGGAAATTCCTGGTACTCATTTCTGTTAGAAGCTGAGTCGATCCCAGGGCATAGTGCGGCTGGGAGGATTAGATCAATTAAAATTCCGGTTACCTCATCGGGAAGGGAACCCGCGACCTTCCGGCTTGTAGCATAGTGCCTCAGCCAACTACCCTACAGCGTGCCCCCTGTAAGCTCATAATCTTCCTTATTTCGATAAGGAAAGTAGGGTGAAGACGAAGACACAAGATGGGAGACTGTGGACCGGATTAATCTGGCCCGAATAGAGACTGTTGACTGACTCGTGTGAACACAGTAATGAGCCTCTTGAGTTTCATAATAGACAGGGAAGGTGGTGAATAGCCAAGAGACTATTGGCTTCTTGAGATCGATTCTGCTTCAAGGAGCGTGGAGACTGATTGCCTGACTCAGCTGTTCTATGAACTGAAATTGGCGTTGAGTGCAAACAGGGATACAGACAGACAGACAGACAGACTGGCTGGTAATGTCCGTGTGTGTTCGCGATAGTGTGTGAGACCGCAGATACCAAATCATCATTTTTTGCTAGAATCATTGGACACCCCTACTTGAAATCAATGAACGCGGCTTGGAGCAAATTTGTAATCCTGTTTCTGCACGCTCAGAAAAACAAAAGCCTGTGGCTTTGTGCTGCGCGCACCTTACAGGGTGATTTATAATTTGATTCTGCAGGAATGGGAACAGCAGCCTCCTTCCGATTCCTGAAGCAGGATGAGGCTCACCGCGTCTCTGGCTCCGTGGGCGCTCTTCTGGTGCGTTCTTCTGCTCTGTCTCCGTCTACGGTACACTCCGGTACACCGCGCGTGAGTGTCTCATCCTCCGGTACACCGCGCGTGAGTGTCTCATCCTCCGGTACACTCTGGTAATCTAAGAAATAAGGATTGGATAGACCAAGACCAAGAAGAAGACTCAGTAGCTGGAGAAAGGAAAAGGCGAAAGAGAAGATGGATCAGGAAGAGGAAGAATATGAGAAGGAGGAGGAGGAAGGAAGAATATGGGGAACAGAAGAAGAAGAAGAAGGAAGAGTGGATGAAGACGAAAAATAAGAACGAGTGGTAGTAGCAGAAAGAATAGGGGAGGAGAAGAAGGAAGAACATGAGAAGGAGACGGAAGGAAGAACAAGAGGAACAGAATAAGAAGGAAGAATGGGAAAAACGTAAAATAAAAACGTAGAGGAGAAGAAAATAGGAACAGGCGAAGAAATGGAGGAAAAGAAGGAAGGGTGAATGTGAAGGAGTGGTCGAAGAAGAAGAAGATACGGAAGGAAGGAAGACTAGGATGGATAACAATAGACAGCTATTGCACTGGGCCACCCGTAGTCAGAAGAGAACTGAAGCGAAAGCTAGCTGCTCCTGAGTTTCGGTTTTCACTGTGACTTCCCTCCTGCCACACGCGCCCTGCTCTCGCTGTATATGTACCCGGCGTCTGTGCATGTCATTTGCCTGTATCCGCGGCAACTCGGTTTGCGAAATGGCCATCTGGCGACGCATAAAAAGCAATGGCGTCCATACTTAACGGTAGCGTGAGGCGTTCCTTGTTTCATGTTTGTGACGTACAGAAGCGCGCGATCTTCACTCTCAGTTCATTTCAAAAGCAGGTTTGTCCACATTTCTTTTGGTTTAGCAGCGCTTCCTTTACTGACGCTCTACAACATCCAGTGGATGAAGTGACTATTAAAAGATGAATTGGAAAGGACGTGAAACGAACCGGTCGTGGCCTGTTTCACACTACTATCCCAGCATTTCTATGGAGAGACTGAGGAAATAAGTGAAAGTCTTCATACATGATAGTGGATGTCACGGCCGAGATTTGAACCGAGCACCTCCTAGTTACAACGAAGTTGCTCATTAACTTTGCTTAAAGTTGCCATGAACAGGAGCTGCAAGCTACATGCACTAGCAGAAGATTCCGTACCCTTTGTCGTGTTACGAGCGCAGTTTGGAGCAGCAATGCAGAGGCAAGAACTTTCTCTCTGCTCCACAGCACCCAGATCGGTTCTGGGGCCCACCCAGCCTCCTAACCAAAGAGTGACGGGTGCTCTTTCCTTGGGGGTAAAGCTGTCTGAGCGTGAAGCTGACTACTGACCTTGATCTAGTAGCCAGGTGAAGAATGGTGACGCTATACCTCCACCCCCCCCATGCCTTCATGGAGTAGTGTTTAACTAGTTAAACATTTGGATAAATTTAGCTTTTACTAAAATTACAGAGTGCGTCACGAAACTCTGTGCTGTATAATCAAAATGGTGACCCTCGACATGGGGAGACATTGTGCCGATCGGGCCACGCGCGTGCCACTTGAAGGCGAGAAGGCGAACTAATTTTTCCGGTAGGTGGATCTGCAAACAGCAGCCGACAGCTGTCGTCATTTGCGAGTGAAGATCTGCTGAAGAGATCTGGTTTAGCGGGAACACTTAGCTTTTAGTCGGTTCAGATTCAGGGCGCGACATCTTATAGGGCTCTCCAGTCAGATGTTGGGATAGTGCCTCAGTAGGCCACGATGTAACCATTCCACATTGTATAAGCCAGGTACTGACAGTTTCGTAAATTGAAGACAGAAAATAAAAAGATTATATAGAAGAGCTTCTTGAAACCTGTATTTTATATTTGTTTTTAAAATATTACATTGTATGATTGGATTGTAAGTACACGAAATGTGCCCCCCACTAAACGTATAAATCCATAAGAACGAATATGCAAATGTAAGGTATACGTCTTCTGTGATGCCACCAGTTATACCATGGTGACAGGGGGCGTGGAGGTATCCCCGCTGTCACCTTCTGTACTGCAGTCACAGGTGTAGGGCTAAGGAAACGACTGAATTGCTTCCTCTATCGTTGCTTCATTGGCTAGGGGCACTACTGTTCACCGGGCTTGGCTGGAGGGCGCAGGTGCGAAATGTGGTAAGGGAGGAAATCACATTAACAGAAACCCACATCCTCACCCTATGCTACCCTATATTAGTATAAACAAGCAATATACAGTTATATACATTTTGACAATATGACAAAGAGCCGACTGGTGTCGGGTTACACATTACACTTTCTTAGACGGTTCTGGGACCTCATCTTTCTCTCTCTTTTCCACCCAGTTGCGGGTCGCTAGTCACCTCTCTCTCCTGTTCTACTCAACCACTGTATNGGGTTACACTTTAATAATATCACAATTATTAAGCATGGCGATAAGAGTAGTTTCCACTTATTTGTTGAGTCTGCAGACGGATGGCGTTGCCTGGTGGCTAGTCGGTGCCCCTTCTGGCATGGCCTTCGGCCGCAAACGGGCCAAAATTACTGTTTGAATAATCCCCATAATAATTTGCTCTCCGGGTTATATACCTTTATTCATGCTAACTCATTACTTTCCCGGGGGGTGCAGTTCCGCCTCCAATGACGTCTTATCCCAAGGTGGGTGCTCTCGTTGGCTGGGATCCTAAAGGGGCACACCCCCTTCTACTGCTAGACCATTTGGCCAACACTTTTACCTGCAAACGTCCCCCCATCACACAAGTGTAAATTCTGTAGTTAGCAGTTCGATATACATTCAACATCATTCTGCTGACTGGACATTCCCGCGTGTCAAGCCAATGTCCGTCTAAGTCCATACGCAGAAATTCCTTGAAGTTCCTTAACCCTTCCTACATCCGCTTTCGTACATCTTACAAGTATTTCCCAAAACTAATTCTATCCTAACCAACATTTCCCCCTAAAATACAAAAAGTTAATACTCTGTTAACATATTACCGGGAGTGGGCCTTCAGGCCACAACATCTTCCGCTATAGGAACGAGGTTACGTCATCGTCAGTTAGTGACGTAACACATCATCAGACAACTACTCTATACTACCGGTATTCATAAGCTCGTGGGAAGTTCAGACGTTCTCATAGAGGACTTTTCTTCCGTAGCGTTTCCTACACAAGGTATGACGCAACATAGTTCGTAGAGTTGAGGGACTGTAGCAGCTCCCCTCTCCTGTTCATAGACTATATATATGTATGCACACACATTCAGCATTGTGATTGGCTTGCGTTACATTTGAGGCCAATCACGAATCACTGCTCTTCATACACGTATATCTAACTATAGAGATATCCTACAGACAGAACTGTTTACCGCTTGAAGCCTGACACCACAGCAAGAATTGTCTAATGTAGCTGCAATTGTCAGCTCAAGTGTCATGAAACGTAAGTGCTGGGTGTAATATGAATAGCTTCCTCTGTTTTGCCAGCCAACTGATACGAATAATGTTATTTAGCTATTTCCGCCATATTGGAATTTCAAAGTTACGTGACTGACATTAAGGCACTCACTTGAGACCTCACAGAAAACACACTTCATGTTCAGTATGAAGAAGAACCGGATATAAATGGTCTTGGCACGAACAAAAATTCGGTAGTCGGTCCCGACGGAACCGAGAACGGCTGTGCTGGCGAGGCCCAGCAGCCATGTACTGCTGTCCTATCATATTTTAAGAAAATAACTAATGTTTGTTGTAAGTACCATAGGAAAGGTATGGACTACAGCGCGTGAGCAGATTGAAGAGATTCTTAAGTGGTAAGTGCAGTAACTGCTGTTTTTAAAAGGGTTTATCTGAATGGGCGAAGCGAAGGCGCATGCCTGGCGGAGAACAGATGTAGGTTTTAGGTCAAGAGATAAAAATGTTGGGAGATCTGGGCGGATTTTAGCGGGAGGGCGTATCGCATTAACGTCGCGTTTCTGAGCTCAGCATTTCCATGTATAATTCTATGGAAATCCTCAGCGAACACTCACACACCTAATCCTTCACACAGAGAACTGCACAATTGAAGTGCTCTCAGCTATCGCTTCCGTAGTATGACAACTCGCCCTGTATTCACGAATTCTGTCTATCTGTCTATCTATCTATCTATCTATCTATCTATCTATCTATCTATCTATCTATCTATCTATCTATCTATCTATCTATCTATCTATCTCTGTCTATCGCCATGTGTTGGATCTTGGCCTCTTTCAAATTCTTGATCTTTTACACAGTCACTAGGACTCTTTGGACGGGGGATCAGCGCGTCGCCAGATCTCTGCCTGCGCACAGGACAATACAAAGAGAAAAAACAGACACAGACAATTATGCCTCAAGTGAGATTCGAACGCACGATTCCATTGTTCGAGAGGGCGAAGTGGGTTCTTCCCTTAGACCGCGCGGCCACTGTAACCGGCACTAAGATGGTCTCTGCTCGATCAAATACCAGGTAATGAAGACGTTTGGTGTGGTTGGGTGTAGCTGTAGGCATTCTTATGGCTTATTTTACGACTCTTTCAGTCACCGAACTACGATGGAAAGTCAGTAAATAAGTCACAAGTGGATACAAAACCTAAAACATGTGATATTCGTCATTGTATGTTCAAAGTAGTTCCGGTATTCATATAAAGCTATCCCTGTAACAGGCAGTGGAGGCCCACAGGGTTGTGAGACGTCGAGGCTCCCACATTTTCTAGTCAGTCGGCTCACAGATGGCTGTGATGATGTCAGCCTTACGTGCCGACAGCCCTTTACCCCCAGGAAGGTTCCTGGTACTCATATCTGATAGAGAGGCTGAGTAGACCCCAAGGCCATAGTGTGGCTGGAAGGATTAAGCCAGTTGAAAATTCCAGACACGAACGAGTTTAACGGCGTTCTTCAGTGTTTTCATCCGTGTGAGTTGCGGGAGAGTATCTTGAGAACGTTCAGTCCCCTCCAGTTCATTTACATGAACCGTCCTACCCTTTGGCGTCTGTCGGTCATCTCGTCAAATGAACCTTAAATATAATCTTCAGGAGTCGGGATAGCTCAGTCGGTATAGCAACAGTCTACGTGCTGGACTGCCGGCCGGGGCAAGACTCGTATCTTCCCCACAGCGTCCAGACCGGCTGTCCATTGTCCATGTGCTTATCTAATTAAGCACTACGCCACAAAGACGTATGGGTGAGTGGATGTCTAGATCCACATTTACTTGACGTCGGCACTAGTTAGAGGTGAGTTGTCAGCTTCAAGCCCCTTCCACTTTAACCCCGGGGGAAGAGCCCCTGGTACCCATTGGATACGAGGTTGGGTGGGCCCCAGAAGCAGTCTGGACAACATGGAGGGGAGAAAATTCTTGAACCTACCGAGACTCTAACTCCGATCCCTTGGTCGTCCAGCCCGTAGCCAGTCGCTATACCGACTGAGCTATCTCGGCTCTTACTCACCTCCATCTGGTGCCGAGATCTAGAAGGCGGAGCTGCACAGTGTGTCCAGGTTTTGTCAGGACTCTATTAATTAAAAATAAAAGACGTGAAATATCTTCAAATTTTCACTCTTTTTATTCGAAATAATCTCCTTCTGAGTCAATACATAGCTGGAATCAATTGAAACGTTTTCGAAAACAGTCACTGTACTCCTTTTGTGGAATCACATTTAAAACTGCGGAAGATTCCCTTTGAATGTCGTGGATGGTGTCGTGACGGTCTCCTTTCATCGCCAACTTAACTTTTGGGAACAACCAGAAATCTGCTGGAGCCAAATCTGGCGAATACGGAGGATGATCAAGGACTGTGGTCCCTTTTCTGGCCAAAAAATCGCGCGAGATCTTCGATTTGTGGGGTGGGGCATTGTCGTGGAGGAGTGACCAGGAAACTTGCTCTCGGTATTCAGGTCGAATTCGAAGAATTCTCGCCCACAAACGATTGAGGACTCCGAGATAATAATCAGAATTCACTGTTTGACCTTCTGGCAGAAATTCCTTATGAATGATTCCTTTGGAATCGAATAAAACGGTTAGCAGTGTCTTTACTCAACTCTTTTGCATGCGCACTCTCTTTGGTTTCGGCTTCTTTGGGCTCAACCACGCTGTACTCTGCCGCTTTGTGAGAAGCTCATATTGAAAACACCATGTCTCGTCAACAGTAACAATCGATTTTGTAAATTTTGTATCACTTTGGGCCGACCGTACCGTAACATGTCTTTGCAGTGTTCCACTCTGGCATCTTTTTCATCGCCTGACAGCGCGTGCGGTACAAACCGCGCACAGACCTTCCGTTTGCCCAAATCCTCGGTCAAAATTTGATGTACAGTTCTTTTTGGTATTCCCAATAGCTTCTCGATGGGTCTTGCAGAAACACATCTGTCTGATGCAAGTATTTCGGTCACTATTTTCGCATTTTCTTCAGTGCGTCTTGTTCTCGGCTTTGATACACGTGGAGGGTCTTCAATGTCCTCCCTGCTGTCACGAAATACAGCATACCATCGAAAAATGTTCGAGCGACTCAAACAATCACTACCATACACACTTTTCATCATTTTGTACGCTTCTCCGGCTGTTTTGCCTACCTTCAAAATTTGATGTTGGCTCTCTGTTCAACCGCCATTTTTCGACGAGCGTCAAAACAGTACTGTTACATTCAAGGTCAGAACACATGATGCAGCGATGCTTGTGCTTTGAAATTATAGACAGCCACAGCTGAAACTTCAAGAATCTTAACGCCACAACTCGCCAACAGATGGCATTGCAGGGCAAGATAAAAAGAAAAGAGTCCTAACGGATTCTGGACACTCCGTGTATACCTCCAGTTTCCTATATATCCTTATGGCATGATTAATTACGCACAGGGACATTTGCCTCGACACTTCTTTTCTGAAAGATACTGTATCTGACTTCTTATCGCAGAGATGGAGACCAAGTTTCACACTCATACAAAACAAGGAAAATTACGTATTAATGTCTGTCTACAGAGGTGTAAAATCGCAAACGAAGCACTCTGGAAGTTTGTCTGCTTCTGCATGTGCTTCACAATGCGCCACGTTGCTATGGCTAAAAAGTTTAACAAGTCGCGTAGGCCTGCTTGTAGAGAGATTCCTGAAATGTTTGCAAAGTAAAGCGAAAAGCGCCCCGCAGCAAGTGGTCCTGGCCTGTTCCCTAATGAACAGCTCTCCCCCACACCAGAGAACTACTACTCTTGAAAGAACCGCCTAGAATTCCCTTTCACGTTCCCTCCGAATGCCAAACCCACCGTTTTCATACACATAAGGTTCTACTTCGTTCTCATTGCCATAGTGATCTCACCCTTATCAACAAGTAGTTCCGGGGAAACCCAACAGCCTACTTTCGTTTGATACGACACTGACCGCAAAGAAAAAGAAAAAATTGGGGGGGGGGGGGGGAGCTCATAAGCCTTCTATGAAAAATTAAGGGAATTGCAAAGGCAGAGAGCAAGGTTGTCTCATAAGCCTCATAACCTTAAAAATTATGGTGGATACACCGATAGATGGACAAACACAGGAATGTACACAGACAGACATAGACGGAAACACAGACAGCAAGAGTAATCTCATAAGCCTTTTTTTTTATTTTATGAAAGTAAAGAAAGTAGGCTATGGCAGTACAGACTTTCAAACATCAGTATAATCGTGTTCTAAGAATTCCCGACAACTCTGATTGGCGGAAACGGACACAGATGTTTCAATATGAAAGCTTCCAAGAGCTTCTCAGCTCAGTAACTTGTATCTCGGGCTGAATTCAAGTCAATATGTATTATCAGTGCCTTATTTCCCTAGACACTCCCGTTGCTCCATGTTGCAAATTGCTCTTTGCTGCCTTGAGTACCCGTGGCGCCCCTGGAGACTAGTCCATTAGTCACAACTGGCCGCTGTCAGCCTCTCTACTCAATCAGCCCACCTCCCCCCAAACAATATACGTAATTGTGGGACTTCGTGATGTAAATCGTATTTCATTTATTGGGCTGTTGTCTGTAACTCTGTGTAAGTCACGTCTTTCCGGCGAATAGACCATGTTATAAATTTAAGGCTAAAAGTAAAGTTGTCCCTGTGTTGAATTAATGAAGCAGCATGCAAAGAAGGCGTATGGGGGAGTGGATATATCGCTCCACTTCTCTTGACCTCAGCACTAGATAGAGGTGAGTGGTCAGCTTAACGCCCTGGTCGCTTTAACCCCGGAGAAAGAGCCCTCGGTACCCGTCGGATAGGAGACTGGGTGGGCCGGAGCGCCGGTCTGGATGCTGTGGAGAAGAAATCTTGCCCTTGCCGGGAATCGAATCAGGGCCGTCCAGCGCGTCGCTATACTCACTGAGCTCTCCCGGCCCCCTTGTAAACATAAGGCTAAAGGTAAAGTTGTTCCTGTACTTAATTAAGCATCAAGGTACCGAGTGGGGTGGCTTAGCGGTAAAGCTGTAGACTTGTATTCCTAAGGTGATAGGTTCGAATCTTGTCTGGGACAGTATGTTTCCTCGACACCTCCAGGTAAATGTCGGAACGTTAAATTAAGCCACGACCACTTCCTCCCATGACACATGGAATCCGATATGCTGACGGTTTTCTTGTACCAATGCGAGAGTTGAGGTTCTTGTGGCGGTGTCCCGTGACACCATATCGTTTAGCAGTTGGGTACCGACGTTTCGGAGGGACCTTCTTTCTTCGTTGTAGATGCGACGCTTCTATCCTAAAAATGCAGAAGGCAAACCGTTCCTACGCTTGTACCAAACTGCATGGCGTCATGTCTCGAAATATCTTAAAAGTCTTTCTTTATATCTCATAAAATCTGCCCTTCATTAATATAATTAGAATGATAAAGTGAAGGACTTCGAGACCGGTAGGGCATGTAGCACGTATGGGAGAGAAGGAATGTATATAATGTTTTGATGGGAAAACCAGAAAGAAAGAGACCAGTAGGAAGACCTAGACATAGGTAGGTGATAATATTGTAATATGTACTTGAGAAATAGAGTGGAATGTGATTGACTGGATTAATCTGACTCAGGATAGGGACCAAACGGAGGGCTCTTGTGAACAAGATACTGAACCTTCGATTCCCATGAATTGTCGCGAAATTCTTAAGGGTCTGAGCGACTGGCGGCTTCTCAAGGAGGGCTCAGCTCGCCTCACCGCTCTCCTGCTGTAGCAACAGGTCTACTGTACTTGCGAGATGGAGTACAAATCGGACTTGGCTTGTTGTGGTTCTGCGATAGGTCAGTCCGATTCAGTGACCACGCTTGTAACCCCCAACATGTAGTCATCAGTCAGTCAGTCAGTCAGTCAGTCAGTCAGTCAGTTAGTCTTCTCCCTGGGGTGTTGTTCTCTGACTGCAGCACCCCTGTCCATCACTCGCTGACAGATATACTGCCCGCCTGTGTAATTGCCCCCCCACACACAAATCTTACGATGATAGGATAGCAGCTGGGTTATCTGGCGATCAGTCTTCCTCTTGTTTCAGTCTAGAGAGCAGTTTCCCTCTTTCATGGCTTATTTAAGTGGTAGCCATGATTTTGTTCTGTAAGCGCGAGCTCATGTGTTCGAACTTCGTCCTGACTGTAGCGTCTCCCGGCGTCCTTTCCATCGGCCCATTTATCAAACAGCTTCACAACTTGTACTCTTCTCCGACTATAATTAGAATGACCAAGTCAAGGAGAATGAGATGGGCAGGGCATGTAGCACGAATGGGGAGAAGAGGAATGCATATAAGATATTGGTTGGAAAGCCGGAAGGAAAGAGACCACCGGGATGACCAAGACTTTGGTGGGTGAACAATATTAAAATGGATGTCAGAGAAATATGATTAGATTGATCTGGCTCGGGATAGGGACCAGTGGAGGGCTGTTGTGAACACTTTAATGAACTTTCGGGTTCCATAAAATGCTGGGAAGTTCTTGAGTAGCTACACAACTGGCGGTTTCTCAAGAAGTGCTCAGCTCCCTGAGTGAGTGAGTGAGTGAGTGAGTGAGTGAGTGAGTGTCATAACATCACATTCAACTTTTGAGCCCCAGTGAGATAAAAGTATAGCAGAATAATACGTCAAAGTGAAAAGTCGTGGAAAAATTGAAAGACGCTTTAATGCGAAGAGGTGAGAGACCAATGAGAGAAGAAGAGGGAGCACGGGGGACAGTGAGAGAGAGTGCATTTTAATTGGGAGATTGACTAAACTTTTCCAAGCTTTGAAGGTTCCCAGGCATTGCCCGCTCGTCCTGGTAGAATAACGTTTGACAGGTCCTTCTGATATGTTATTGATCTAAATATTTACAAGCTCATATTGTACCTCACAGAAAACACATTGCATCTCTGTTAGAAGGACGAATCTGTTAATGGCGTTTTGGGGAAATAATAATTATTTGTAAGATTTGAGGCTTTCACGGCGGTGACTATGAAGAAAGCAGTCTTCTGGGATTTGGCACCGNTAACGTTGAAGTGTGCGGTACATATCCACTGCAGTGAAGGGTAAACTTCGGCCTTAAGCCTTTTCAGTTGGCATCACTGAAATGCTCATGTTGCAACTGTATGTGAGCCACAAGCATAATGAATGAGAGGCAGCGCGGTTGCCAGTCCTTATTGCGTCACTGTCTGGTGCAGCGTGTCTCGCTGTGTGGGGGCACACCTCACTGCCAGCCATAGCGACGTGAAGGAGACTTTTTGTGAAAAACACCGTAAACTGTCAGCATTGTGTGATTACGACATTGCGATTGGGTGGCCGAAAGGGACGCCCAGAAGGTTTAAACGTTCGGAGCATGAAGTTCATGTAACATGTTCGCCTAGTGATTGAGGTTAGCTCTTCCTGACAGACCCGACTGAGTAGGTGCCCACTCCCTCACCTGAGGATGGAAACAGATCCAGTTACCGAAAGGTTTGCATTCTCGTGTGTTGTTAGAATACCGGACGATGGACAAAGTCTAAAAACCCAGTAATTACGAGCATATTAGTATTATTTAAAAATTGATTCCCCATTTCGCAGAAAACCAGCTGTGTCTACATTACGAAGACCGTTAAATTAATATTGTTATGGGAAATAACTTATGTATATTGTGAGAATGATATGATACATACAGGGTACAGGTGGGCAAAATGTGGTGATATTTAATTTTGAAGCAGATGGACAATGTTGGTATCACTGTTATAATGGTGTTTTGCATGGTATATATGTGATGAAATTGAGGGCAGATTACACTTTTGGAGTGTTTGCCTTCATTTTTCAGTTAAGAGTCTTTTGTATTCCTTTATGACATCTGAAAACGTAAACATTAAAATAAACGGAACAATAATTTTACCCTCTGTTTTGTATTGCAACGTAGTTCGACGCAGAAATGCTAAGAATATTTAGACTCGGCAGAAGAGAAGTAGAAAGGGACTGGAGAAAATTTTATAATGGGGATCTTAGTGATTTACATTGCTTAAGTAAACTTATTAGACTAATCAAATAAGGTAGAAGAGATTGGCAGGGCATGTTGGACGCATGGGAGAGGTGAGCATTTCATGTAAAACTTTTTTCGGGAAACCTCAAATGAGTAGAACAGTTGCTATAAATGAGCGTGAATTGGAGGATAATATTAAAACGTGTAATAAATTAAAGATAATATCTGGGTGTGCACTGAATTCAGCTGACGTTAGGCTGGTGTGTCCAGATCAGAGGGTGTGACCTTGTAAAATAAATGTATCCCTGGGATTAATTAATTAAGTTCCACGCCATGAAAATATACAGTGGAAGTATAGCTCCAACCATTCTTGACCTCGACACTAAATGGAGGTGAGTGGCCAGCTTAACGCCCCGGCCGTTTTACCCCTAGGGAAACAGGTCCGATACCCACTGTATATGCTGCTGACTGGGCTTCAGAGCCGGTGTGGACTAGAGAAGCGATGAATATCTTGCATTTCCCGGGATTCGAACCCAGTGTTCTCGGTCCTTCAGTTCTTAGACTTGTCGCTATACCGACTGAGTTCACGTCCGGACGTACTGAGTGGATGGAAGGATGTTCGAGCCCGCGGACATATATTAATGGGCTAGAGATGTGGACCAGAGCAGTTTCGTGCCCAGTGGAGACTCACGCTAACAAGCAGACGCAGTATTCCCTAACTGCATTGCCCAGCACCTGCTGGCTGAGGGTTGGGCTGCATTACCAGGTCTTAAACCCCACCGCCGTTGTGACGTAACATATTGTTCGTCTGTCTGCACGTAACAGCTTAGAGGGGAGTTTTGTTTGTACGTGTCGGAAATCTGTAGTTTTTATAACATTATATCGTAGCATCCTCTACACATCACTCACTTGTTCGATGCTAGTCGTTAGCTAGTCTCACATGCAACTTGCATTTTAACATTTTAAAATGTTTTACTTACTTACTTACTTACTCATGGAACTGAAGCGGCATCCGTAGTCTAGAGGAACGTTCCCACCTCACGACTCGTAGTACGCGGGTTCAAATACCCGGCGGAGGTCGTCGAATTTTTAAGGGCGGAAAAATTCAGGGAACAAGTCCTCCGGGAGGGACTTTAAGCCGTGGGTCCCGTGTCGTAGCTTTACGGCACGTAAAAGAACCTCATATCTCCAAAGGAGGCCACTGAGCAAAATTACGGACGTTTCCCGCCCAACAGTAGTCTCTAATACCTCTGGTAGATNCCCACCCTCTCCAATAACTAACTAACTAACTAACTAACTAACTACTCATGGAACTGAACCCTTCTGGAGAAGCCGCCAATTCTGCAGCTACTCAAGAATTTCCCAGCATTTTATGGAACTCGAAGGTTCATTACTGTGTTCACAAGAGCCCTCAACTGGTCCCTATCCGGAGCCAGATCAATCCAATCCATGCCATCGCATTCTATCTGTCTAAGATCCATTTTAATATTATCCACCCACCTACGCCTTGGTCTTCCCAATGGTTTCTTTCCTTCTGGCTTGCCCACCAATATCCTATATGCATTCCTCGTCTCCCCCATTCGTGCTACATGCCCTGTCCACCTCACCCTTCTTGACTTGATCATTCTAATTATACTTGGAGAGAAGAGTACAAGTTACGAAGCTCCTCATCATGCAGTTTTCTCCAACCTCCTGTCACTTCATCTCTCTTCGGTCCAAATATTCTCCTCAACACCCTGTTCTCAAACACCCTCAGTCTATGTTCCTCCCTTAATATCATAGACTATGTTTCTAAAAATTATTCTCCATCACTGCTGTATGCACACTACGTGTTTCGACCAACATTGGTCATCTTCAGGTGTCGCTAAAATTGCTGATGTACGTGCTGTGCACACAGATGGGCACCTGAACTTAAGGAAGGAAGCACAGAAGTTTCATCAGCAATTTTAGAGGCAGCAGAAGATGGCCAATATTGGTCGAAACGTGTAGTGTGCATACAGCAGTGACGTAGAAGAGATTTCAGTTTGGGGTTAAAATCGAGCGGCAGCAAAGCGCATTTTACATGTCGAGCGTAACTCGGTAAATATTAATATCTGTGGAAGAGTTTTCCGGACAGAACTTGTGTAGAAACACGTAACACACATTTTGTATCCAATACGTGTTTTTACTAAGTCTCACCGCGTTCGAGGTAACAGGAGAGACCAGAGTGAACAGGTACAGTCGTACCTTTGTGCTTACGTTCCTTGCCGAAGTGTTTACATGCAAGTGTGACATATGTTTGAATCTGGAGAGGTACCGTAACATGACGGAATAGTTTAACACGCGGCCCCATCCTTTGCTAGGCAATGGCACAATAAACATGCTTCTGCGTCATCCAGTAAGTGAGCTATTGCTGGGCAATAAATAAACAGGTAATGATAGAAGAGATGTTGGAGACGGTGTTTTCTATGCGATCCTGCCCGAGGCTATATAATGAGGACCAATGGATGAGTCATACAGAATCATGGGAATAAACATATTCACAGCATAGGACAAGGCGAAGCTAGACACAGAAAATATGAGAGACTTAAACTTGGCGGCGGTAAAGCTTGCGACCGTTCAAGTGACAGAGCTGTCGTTGTAGCATAAGATACGTAAGATAACATGATCTGCTTTGCAAAGCCTATACTGACAAAGGTCTTGTATATAGTAAAAAAGGAAGAATTCTCAATCACATGCTATATGTGCGATACGTACACTTGACAAAGGCGAAGTATATTCATAAGAGACAAACCCACCCTCTCGTCAGAGAGGATGTTACATAAGGGTTATGACCGCAAGGGTTCAGTTGAAAAAATCACTGGTCGTGAGTCTCAAGGGGCATAGCGCCATGAGGAACTGATTGACTGTAAACCGGCAGTAGTAAAGTAATTTTGACTTTTGCTTTGACAGCTCAGTGAATACAGTGACTAGACCACATTTTTGAAGACCGGGGAATCGGGGATCGATATCCTGCTAGCTGCGTTATGGTGTGCACGCACTTAGCCTGTGACTGAGTTAGAAGGGGAGTATTGTACGGCATTCTCGTTGGGCTTTGGGGTACCCGTGAAACGGCTTAGGTGAATGAAGGTAAACATTTGTCTCATGCGTTTCTTATTCAAAATTGGCTAAAACAAGGAGAACCGCGGATCATCAGCTCGTTGATACGGAAGTAAGCATTGACCAGTCTCAACCGCAGAATACCTCGATCTGCATCGAGTCGATGCAGAAGTTTTAACTTTTAATTGAGTTACCCACACAAAAG
>NW_019731608.1:0-787 GCF_002891405.2 Cryptotermes secundus
CCTAGTCGATAGAACTAGTCCCAAACTCCGGTGATATGGCCTAGCTCCGTTGATTGGGACCCAGCAGAATGTTCTCCTTTACCTGAGAAAGGACATATGATATTGTAACGAGCTTGGAGTAAGTACTTCCATGGTAACGCAATAACATTGAGCCGTTGCGTATATAATACCGAAACAACGAACGAACCTCCACGAAGATGAACAACCGAAGACTCGTTGCGTAACAACGGACCGTCTAAATAGTGATGACTGGTATCCGGTCCACGTAACCCTTATATAAGCAGAGCTTATGACACGTACAGAGTATTGAGAAGAGACAGTCTTGAGCGTCTTGAGACAGCCGCCGCTGAAGACAGTCGCGATCCAGTCACGGCCAAGGATAGTTGAGACGTCGCATTGAGTATTGAGGCAGTAGTTGTGATACTGCAAGTGGTCATAATTGTGAGCTTTGCAAGTGTGAATGTCCAATAAAGATTCGCTATATCCGAGACCCACGAGAAGTTATTTGTCGTGGAACATACCCAACACGTGACAGTGTGCTCTATAAAATGTTGTTTCAAATATAATTTAGAAGACTGATAATATCAAGATAGTTGATCATTCTTTATATTACTTATTTCCTTCTTCCTAGCAACCTAGTCTTTCGTAGCCTCAGATTTCGCTATATTACAATAGTAATGACCTGTGTAAGCCACGAGGTTTAACTTTATGCCTTATTCTAGACCGACACTTATTTACTTCTTCTTAGGATCAGATAATTTTCTGAACGCCAATGTGTTCAAACTCG
>NW_019731608.1:4008-4867 GCF_002891405.2 Cryptotermes secundus
AAAAAAAAATCCAATGACCTCATCGGGACTTGAACCCACGACCTTCTGGCTTGTAACATAGTTCCTCAACCTACTACGGTGCATGAAAATTTATGTGGAACTATTTCTATAACTTCGAGGGAATAGGCTAGGCCGAAAGAAATGTTTAGATCTTCCACTACTAGATATTATAATCCAGTGGATGTTGAAAAAATGAAGGTTAAGCACTCTTATTGGACGGGAGTACAGACGGCTATGAAATTTGTAAGATCTTTGAATGACTGCAGTTAAATACCCAAAAAGGAACCGAAGATGTAAGGACAGAACCTGGGAATCCCTCACAGAATTAAAAAGAGAAAGAAAACAGAAGGGAGCGCAAGCGGAAGCGACATGTGCAGAAAATGGATGAAACCTCAGGGACGGATTTAAGGGTCAGCGACCGGGGTGAATGCCCCAGGGCCTCCCTAAAAGGAAACAGAATTTACAGTTATTATCGATACATCTGCTTCGCTAAAATCACGAAAAGTGCGTTTGTGCTTTAAGTTATTACAATAAACAGGAACGAAAGTAAAATAATTGTTATAACATAAGTTTGTTGTTAATGACAGGGATTTTTACATTCTGATTACCCCGAGGCCTCCACAACTGTAGAAACTTCATTCCTACACAAGCTACGTCTGGAAAAGCGTATGGCACGGGAGATGCTGGAGGGCAAAAGAAGAGGTTGACAAAAGTCATAAATTATGATGGAACAGGCCAACGCGTAATCATTGCAAGAAGAAGAAGAAGAGATTCATAAGACGGATTGAAACGATAACGATTACAATTATTTTTTTCCGGATGATTAATACAAACAAAAATTGTTCTTGAAGAAAGCGGT
>NW_019731608.1:4903-35532 GCF_002891405.2 Cryptotermes secundus
TTTCGGAGGAACGTATCGCCTCCATCTTCAGGGTAGAAGGAAAGAAGAAATCCGGGAGCTAACCAGCGTGAGCAGCTTCGCTACCCTGAAGGTGGAGGCAATACGTTCCTTCGAAACGTCGGTTAACACAATATCTACACGGCGCCACATCCCAGAAGACTGCTTTCTTCTTAGATACCACCGTGAAAACCTCAAATCTTACAAAAATTGTTCTTAAACTTATGCTTCTACCTCAAGGATTAGGCCACAATATATTTCGCGTCTTTAGAAGTTTTGGTCTTGCCACGTTTTCCTGGATTGTCACGGTTTGATACTCCATCATTTATCTAGTAATCATATTTTCAGTTTCATTTTTTTTTCAATACAAAATTTAATTGAAATCTATTCCGTAGTTTCAGATACGAAACGGCTGGCTGAGAGACACCGCTTCCACATTGTATACCTACGTTCATTTTGTGCGATTTGTTCAAAATCTGCGTCACATAGGTGGATGGGTTACAAATCCTCTCAGCATCGAGCTAGACAAGATGTCACGTACACAAAAAAAAGGTACACCCTAAGCGTGTGTGTCATGCGTTGGAGGTAAATGAAGTGGAGGCCCCCAACAGACGGGCGTGACGCGCTAGGACTCTGCCAATGACAGCCTTAATTACAACTGCACGTAACAGCAAAGAGAATTGTTGCTGCCAATTAATTATTATATTTGCCTCCAGCCAACATAGTCGCTTGGGGGCACAAATGGTTCATAGGGATGGACGGGCGGGGGACTGGATGTAATTTATTTGAAACTCTCGGATGTTAACAAAGTGGCTTACGACAGCAAGTTTTTAAGGCCAAGATAACACATATAATTTTTATTTATTGCTTATTTAACGGCATTGCAAGTAACTCAGGCTGCATAACTCGTAGAATGGCAGGAAAATTAATAAAAAATTTACTAGAAAGAATGTGGAAGAATGTTGTCCTGGTTTATTTTAATTTGTCCAGGAATTCCTCGGAAAGGCCAGGAAACATCCGAAAATATCAGTTAGTGTGGACAGTGTCCCGACCAAAATTCGTATCGGGTGCTTCCCAAACACAAGTAAGAATTGTTTCAATTTGGGCAAAATTATTTTGTAGCATTATAGAAGACTAAGTAATAAAAATTGGCAGCGCCATAGCTCAAGCGGTTAGTCGCTGGATTCCCACCGCGGCGGCCCAGGTTCGATCCCGGGTCTAGTCAAGTGGGTTTTGTGGTGGACAAAGTGGCGCTGGGGCAGTTATTCCCCGCGTACTTCGGTTTCTCCTGTCGATCTTCATTCCACCAATTGCTGCACAATCACCCTCACCTATCATCTGGGGCTGATAAAATAGGCCAGAAGCGGCCGCAGTACAAGGGACTTAGTCCCACCCCACTAGCAATAAAAAAGTAATACAAATAATAGTTTAATTTCCCATAATTTATGTACATTTTATGCCAAGAACTTTGCATCAGATCAACGAGTTATTTGGCACCTAATAAGATGAGAAAAGATATGAAGAAGAGAAATAGTTATGATAGCCCAGTTAAATGCACTTGAACTTTAGGGACCTATATATATAATATAGCGATGTCTAATGAGCCAATATATTTCCTTCGTTATCATCAGTATATGAAATATAATAAAAATCGTAAAAATTTTCCAAAACACCAAACAAAATCTAAAGCTGAATTATTCAAAAGAAATACTTTCCTTTTCCTGTATGGCCCTGACCGTCTAGAGTTGGTAATTTAAAAATGTTTAAGAAGTTACTAGGTAATTACAGGTATCTGCAAAATGTAATTTTACAACCAACAAATTAAAATAACTAGACTTGTGCAAAATCAATATAACACAGAAATTTCAAAAGGTAAATTTGTCAAAATTACTTTGAAATATATCCAATACGGCGTGAAGTTATTTGTCGCGTTATACACCCAACACGTGACAGTATTTATTAACGAAGTTACAGTATCAGTATTTCCCGTGATGGACGCCTACGGCTCCGGGCTAGCTCGAAATAAATATTATCAAAGTTTTAAAATAAATAATGTATTTCTGTAGGTCAATATAGAGAATGGGATTTTCAAGGCAGTAAAAATTCATATGCGGTCTTCTGTGACATTTGTATAGTTCGGTACCAGTAATTTGGAACTCGACCTGCATACTGCAATAAGTAATGATGCTTAGAAGATTGGTAGCCACGTAGCACAGTACGGACGGTAATAACCCAGAAGACCGAAATATTAATCTACAGACCTACATAATATCAAATATATGAAACAAATTTGCCCATTGTCCAATTTATTAAAATCATAACGTTTCAAAAACTGGTTCCATGGCTTAAGAGCAGTTCTGTTTCAGGGCCCAACCGAAATAAAATCCATCTCAAAATCACACTGATTTTACTGAAATCATGGAATGTATATTTTTAGAAAAATTGAATTAAGCAGTATTTCACACCATCAAAAATTTGTGAACATTTATCAAATATCCACCTAATTAACCCGCTAAACCCCCATGGTTCTACCATATATACCACCTACTTTACCCCACCGAAACACTTCATTCTGCCCAAGAATACGAGTACATCTGTGTGTTTCACATGGTCCTCACGGGTAACAGCTGCTTTCCTCCCTAACAATATTGCGACATGTTGCGCAATGGAGGAGAACCCTCCCTCCCCCAGCAGTGACGTGGCAATTCTGGCCACGGTGACGTGGCGGGTGAGTCAGTGCTCTGTGATATGACACGCAACGCCGCGCTCGACACGGCGTCAGGCAACAGCGGTACCGATTACGTAACAGGCAAACACTGCGACTATATAAGGGAACTACACAGCCGCCGAAGCAGCAGTGAACGAGTTAAAAGTGTATCAGCCGCCGAAGTGAGTTCTCAAGACAGCAGCCTACGAGTTGAGTTGGAAGTGAGTGTGATTAAGTTAGTGTGTGATCAGGAGTTCTCAGTGTGTGAGCCGGAGCAACACAGTGGAATCTAGCAGCAGTCGCGGAAAGAAGAACCGTACGTGTGTGTAATTGTGTAATTGGGAGTGTGTGATACAAGAGACACTTACATAGCTCTCGTACTGTGAATATGTGTAGCCTACTGAAGATAGAGTGAACAGATTATTGCGAATAGGGTTATAAAGTGTGAAACCCCGCAACAGTGTGAAGAGATTATTGCGAATAGGGTTATAAAGTGTGAAAGCCCCCAACAGTGTTGTAATTAATTGTAGCCTATACTTGTAGGTTGTTAAATAAACCAATTAACAATCCGAACGGCGTCTTCAGTAACTAAACACGTTACACTGGTGTCAGACGTGGGATTGGACTTACACACGTTACCAACAAGATTCGAACTCAAGACACGTGACAATATTAACCGACTGATCTTCGTAGCAGAGATGTACCATATTTCACGTTAGGTACGACAGACGTCTTATATACAATTTAGAAGAAATTCAGTCTCAGAGTAATCAGAGAGTAAAATACAGCCATGAGCATAGCAGGACTTGGAACCAAGAACCACTGTGCTTACGAGGGCCAGCAGCAATTGAGCAGTCAGTCTGTTGGTCTTTAAAGGGTTATAGTTTATAATGTCTCTCATATATATTATTAATATATTTCATATTTAATGATACTTATATAAAGCCATATTTAATTCTGTAGTTCCCAAATTTCAAAGCCCGTATTCGCATTTGTAAATAAAGATTTCCAATATGAAAGCTACGCCATGCCAGAGCTTAGGCAGTTAGTTGCTGGTTTCCCACTGCGGAAGCCAAAACCGATCCGAGGTAAAGTCACGTGGGAGACAAAGTGGTACCGAGGCCGATTTCCTCCAGGAACTTCAGTTCCCCTGCCAATTCTCATTAATCATCCTGTCGCGAAACCTGAACGGTCTCGATACGGTCGGCATAGCTAAATAAACAACTAAAAATACAAAAGCGGGGTATGTCGTTCAGGAGATTAAATCCATTTCCGACAAAAAAGCAGGTCCGAATTGGCCCAAAGGCAGATGGAAGTATGATAAAAATATGAGGAAGGAACACAAAGCTCCCGGACTTAGCCTATCGAGAAAACTGTGCAAGACTGGACTGTATGTCACAGGCTGAGACACGCTATGTGCCACAGTCGGCCGTCGGATGGATGTGTGTTGCTAGTTCTCACTGCAGTGTGTCCCTCTAAACAGCGGGCGAATATCAGCTTATTTTGCAAACCAGGGAAATCAGCACCGGAAGCTCTTCTGGGCCTGAAAGCGGTTTATGGAGATTAAGTTCTTAAAAATCCGGAAGGTTAGGTTTGTTTTTCTTACATAAATTTTTTACTAAAAATTGTGACTGATTTCCGGGAAGGTTTGATCCTCTTGCGGTGTTTATAAGCGCTCCAGGTACAGTGTGTGCGTAGGGTACGTAGCCCTTTTAATTTTACACATCAAAGTACGGCTTACTGAAATTATCCTTCAATTAACTCCATACAATTAATTGAAGATTCCTCGTCAAATCTGATGAAATTATCATTATCGGGGGTTGTGACTCACATTTTAATTGCAGTATTTTGTTGCAAAGTGTTGCTGTTGCTGCATAATAACAAGTGACGTCATGTAGCGAAGGTTGATAGTACTCTGCACATATTAATGCAGCAAAATAAATGTGAAGTTGTTCCTGTGCTTAATTAATTAAGCTTCATGCCATGAAGACGTATGAGTGAGTGGAAGTATAGTTCTACCATTCTTGACCTCAGCTATAGATGGAGTTGAGTGGTCAGCTTCACGCCCCGGCAGCTTTACCCTCGTGAGAAAGATTCCCGGGTACCCGTTGGATAGGAGGCTGGGTGGAGCCCAGAGTCGGTCTGGACGCTGTCGAGCAGAGAGAAATGTTTTGAACCGGCCTGGAATTGAACCTCGGTCATCCAGCCAGTATTCCTTACATTAAAGCAGTAAACAGAACTAAAAATACAATCTGATTAAACAGAATTGAAGAGCACCAAACTAATTACGTCACGTCTCTGGTACTTCCATCCTAATTCGTAGTGACATAAATAAAAAGATTCCTAGAAGGTAGAAACTGTAAGCATTCTTAATGTCCTTATGTCATTTTTAACTTGAGCAAAATTAGTGCATAATCCTAACACTGTTATTTCCGCAATGCTTTATTTAAAGTTCAAAGACATCCGCAATTTCATGCTATTGTGACGGATTCACACAGACAACGGTCTGTTAACACACCGTGCAATGATTCTAATATGGCAACAAAGGAAACTTTGATCCTACTTCGTGCAGCCTGTTATGTTTTGCCTTTACTGTGCAGTTAACTCTTCATACTCGTTAGTCACACCTGCTCAGTGTACGTATCTGCAGTGCCATTAATAACCTGTAGTGTTTGCCACTAAAATTCAACAAGATTTTCACTTGTTAGGGGTTTGCGTGACTTATAAAACGGTGTTTGGATAGGATGATTGAATTTATTAATCACTTTTTACAGTCACTCATAATGATAATAAATTACAATAATTCACAATAAACGACTGCCTAAAACTTGCTCCATTCTTAACTCATCTGTCTCCATTCTGATCTCTCTCTATTCTGCTCTGTCTTCAATAACTCTTCTCACTGTTCTGATCTGATCTCTCTCTATTTTTATCTCAACTACGTATTCTGCTATGAACTGATCCACGATTGTTATTATATAAAGTCGGGACGGACCGACAGAAAACACTTTCCATTTCGTATCCACGGAAACGTCGTATTGTTTTCCAAGAAACCAATTCTACGGAAACGTGTTTGTCAACTCGTTTCCTAACAATTGGTCTGCATGTCACAATATAAACTTTTTCTTCTCCTTTTACTTCCTGTATGCCACGAGAGACCAGCGTGTTCCCAGACTCTCCGCTTTCCGGATTTCGGACCCGTATTTAAAGATGTTTCGTATGATTCTTTGTATTAGGAAACGGCCTGAAGAAAGACCTATAACTGTACAGGAAAAGACAAGCACAGAGAAATACAATACATGTATATACGATATATACAGGTGTCCCAGGAGGAATGGACCAAACTTCGGGAGGGTGTTCCTTATGTTAAAGTATGCCGGTATAACCCAAAACACCTATGTCCAAAGTTGAACGGTTACAGAGATAATGGCCCGAGAAAAGTGTGGTCTTCTTGTAGGTCCACGCACTGTGGACAGTCAGCTGTGACTGTTATCTGTTTGTACTTGAGTGTGGTGATGTCACACTAGCCGTGATCTCATGCGCAACCTACCAGAGCCTACAGATTACGTTGCGGGGGGGTCGTGAATGGGTGGTAAATTAGTTGTGTGATGAGTTGCTGAAATGCCTCTTGTGTTTTCACACGTGGAATATTGTGATATGCATTTTGTGTGTGGATTTTGCGGTCGCAATGCACGTACTGCTGTTGAAGAATACCAAAGGCTTTTTCCCGATCGAAGGATTCCATCTCGAAGTGTATTTACGCGAATTCACCAGACATTGCGTGATACTGGTTCTCTTGCAAGTGTTTCTGTGCACTCTGAAAGGCAGGATGTACGAATGATAGACACACGAGAGCACATTCTTGATATTGTTCAGTGAAGTCCGCGTCTTATCACTCGTAGAATCGCCTCTCGCATCGGCGTATCACGTATTCAGGTGTGGCAAACTTTACATCATGAAGAGTTATTCTTACCATGATCAAATGGTACAACATCTGGAACCAGGCGACCATGCACAGCGTATGGATTTGTGCCACTGGATAAAAAGTTCATCCCGAACTGTTAAGCGTCATTTTATTCAGTGATGAGGCGTCTTTTACCCTGGATGGTGTAAATAATTTACGAAATGTGCATACGTGGTTCCATAATAATCCACATGAGATAATGGAAACGAAATTCCAAAAGAGATTTCCTGTGAATGTACGTTTACAGTTATGTGGTCGGGTTATAGCGCAGCCATATTACGTCATCGCTCGCCAGTCATGTGTCATGTATAGTGATTTGAAACCCTAAGGACAATTATGACATGGCGAGCGAGTATTTCGTACTTCAATTTTATGGCTTTCCGTCACTCACAAGTTAGTTTGATGTTACGTACATTATTAACATTACAGAATCCACATATTCCTGCCAGTTTTAATATGTATTTTGTAATCAATAAGTGTGTAACACCGGTCAAAGTTTGACATTTCTCTGGCCATTATCTCCGTAACCGTTCAACTTTGGACATAGGTGTTTTGGGTTATATCGGCATACTTTAACATAAGGAACACCCTTCCGAAGTTTGGTCCATTCCTCCTGGGACACCCTGTATGTATCCAATTGGATTCTCACCTACGATTTCGTTAGTAAGCGAAGGAATACAGCACGAAACCTTGGCCACACAGACAATGCAATCGTGTGTATCAATTAATTTAATTGCAATTTACAAATTAGGCTCTGACCTGTGTATGTGCTCCAATCTCCCCCCCATCAGACTGGCAGTTTCCAAAATACTAATGCGATCTGTACGCATTTAATGTAGCTCTCGCTCTATAACGGTATTAAACTAGGATTACTGCCTTATGAAAGCAGTTAGTGCCTGGTCGATTACAATCCAGAGCTCCTCAATTTTAACAGTTTTCTTTGAAGTGTGAGAAAATCTCTCAAAATTCTTCTATTTTATATCAGGTTTTACCTCGTCCTTAATTTTTGTTGCAGCGAATAGTATGTCCCTCATAATTTTATTTCCTCTGAAAGTAGATATGTTTGAGAGAACAAAGCATGAAGGTAAGATTGGTGAACATAGAGCAAGGTTGTAAAATAAATAAAAGATTTCAGTCGGACAGTTTCAAGGGAGAACTCTGTTTGTGAGACCTAGGTTTACGCCTGAGGATAATACGTATTAATGTGATTCATTAAGATATTTTTTTTTATTTCTAGTTGGGTGGGACTAAGTCCTCTGTACTACGGCCACTTCTGGCCTATTGTACCAGCCCCAGATGATAGGTGAGGGTGATTGTGGAACAATTGGTGGAAGGAAGATTGGCAGGTGAAACCAAAGTACTCTGAGAAAACCTGCCCCAGAGCCACTTTGTCCACCACAAATCGCACTTGACCAGACACGGGATCGAACCCGGGCCGCAGCGATGGGAAACCAGCGACTAACCGCTTGAGGTATGGCGCGGCCTTCATCAAGGTATAGTGTACGGAGTTCTGAATTGAATTCGCGTGGCTAAGGAAATGGTCCAATGGCTTCCCATTTTCATCACGATACGAGATCTTCGGGTTTCACAAAAGGCGGGAAACTTCTTGACGAGATGAGGGACTATAAGATTCTTAAGAAAGACTCTGTTCCATGGGATCTTAAATTAGTATTGACAACAACGCGTCCATAAAGCATGCCACACTGCATAAACAATAAATGATAAGTATGCATTTCCTCATGTTGCCATGACAACAGAAACCCTCTACTAAAACAAACAACATTTCAGCAGAAGTTGGTGCATATTCCGCAAAAATAAATTACTGTCGTTTATAACTGCAAACTGATATACAGTGTAGTTTACTCTTAAATTGCAATGACCGAACTTCTCCTTATGAGACATAAATTATTCCCTATGCTACAAATATAGCTTATGAATAGAATAATAAATTGATTTTAATGTCGATAATCTGTAAACTGCATAGGCCTACAGTACTTGCCATTAATAATTATAATAATAATAATAATAATAATATTGTGACGAGCTATCTCACGTCCATCGCCGCGCAAAGGCTACAATGGAAATTGTGGAGATCCCACAGCGACAAATCGTAGCGACGAACTGCCGTTGCGTAACAACGGATGAGACGAAACTCGTTACCGTTCCCGAAGCAACGGATTGCCGAACACGTGAGATCGAACCTTGGCGAATGGTGTCTCGTATCCGGTCCGCAGAACACCTACATAAGCCGAGAGCCACAGAGCTAAAATAAGACCGTAACTGTCAAACAGTAATAATTAATAAGTAGTTACTATAGGATTCTGACGATGGTGTATAACACACTGATATATTGGTTTTTGGACTTTATCCATCGTCATGGTTTTTAAGATAACTAATAAGTTATTAGTTATCTTAAAAACCAGGACGATGGATAAAGTCCAAAAAACCAATATATCAGTGAGTAATAATATCTGGTCATGAGCCACAGACGGGGCTCGACACCAACACTTACTGACTGACTGACCGTCAGTCGCAATGTAACTTTGACTTGGACTTTGACTTGCTAATTAGCCTTCATACAACACAGTTGGAACCTAGTCGAGACGTCGCAGAAGTCACGTGATACCACAAGCGATAATAATTGTAAGGTGTATAAGTGTGAGTGTCCAAAAAAGAGTCACTAAATCCGAGATCCACGTGAAGTTATTTGCCGCGTGACACGCCCAACACGTGACAGTATGCATAATGGATAAATGAGCAGTGCGAATGAAAGGGAAAATGGAAAAACACAAGAGAATCTGCAACAAATATCATTTTCGCTCCCTTTCTCGGAGGACAAGTAGGGCTGGGGGAACCTAAAGGACAGGTGTAAGAGTTTTACGTTTTCAAGATTTTTACCTTGAGACACATTCAGAACATTTTTTTCTTCATTGGTTGTATACTGTTGTACCTAACATACCTTTAATATGTTTTAATAATATTTCAACATTTTATATATGGACCCCTTTATTCTATCTTCTATTTTTTTCTTAATCATGTATTTGCTATTTTAACTATACAGTAATCTGAGGCAAAGTTTTTATGTTAATATTTAATACGACGCGTTGCACCGATGAGGATCCATATCGCTATTTCAATAACTATACGTATTCCTGCCTGATGGGCATGTATGACCGAAACATGTCGCAGTGAATAAAGATCTAAGTGTAATACAGAAATATTGTACTGAAAATACTGTACTTGTGCTGAGTGTAGCATAGTTCCTACATATTATATACATTCAGAACTGGTTCTTTGAATCCTGAGAGAAATCACTAACGATGTTCATGTAACAAAATTTGATCATGGGTCAAAGGCAAAACCCAAAGGTCTAAGAAGGACCAAACCACTGTCATCTGCTTTGGAGAGAAGAATTATTAATTAAGAATTTAAGACATCATCTGCGGAACCTTAGAATTACCGAAAGAAATTAAGATCAGGCCTTGTAACTGAGTGGGCCGTGCCATAACTCAGGCGGTTAGTCGCTGGCTTCCCACTGCGACGGCCCGAGTTCGAGTCTAGGTCAGGTCATGTGGGATTTGTAGTAGACAAAGTGGCAATAGGGTACGTTTCCTCCGGGAACTTTGGTATCCCCTCTCTATATTCATTCCACCAGTTGCTCCACAATCACCCTCACCTATCATCCGGGGCTGGTACAATAGGCCAGAAGTGGCCGCAGTACCAAGTGGACTCAGTCTCACCCCGCTAGCATAATAATAAAAAATAATATAAATGATTACTGCATTTGTAAGAATCAGTAGCTTCGTTCCGTGTTGGAACAGAAAGGAAATTTATATCACAAAATTCTCCGAAAGGCAATTTTATCATCAAATATTTCTCTCTCACAATTAGAAACACACAGCATGTCGCTGACAAAAGACATTTCCACGTTCTCACAAAAACCATTTGACTGCTGTGACATGCGAGGGGGGTCTTCTGTGTTACGTTTCTAGTTCATTCAACGCCAAGAGCCATGTCATAATTAAAAAGTGAACTCCTTCAAAGGTTATTCAAGATTTTCAGCGTCTCGGCGGTCTCGACACTTCAAAGCCAGCAGGCGTCACGCCTTCATGAACACTGCATTTGTCGTTCTTCGGGGGAACAGAAAGTTTCAAATCTCACGCACAACGTCATTTTAAATTCGTAACAAGTTTCACGCTCTTTACTATATTTACGCCACGGAAAGAAGTCCCACTCATGGTGGGAAGGAAGGTGCTCGAGGTTTCATTCTTTCTACTTACTGTTGTGCTCGCCTACTGACCAACATGATCTAGGTTAACGAACCCAAAAAATTTGTTAATAGCGAATATTAGGCCTCCTTCACTACCAAAATTCGCGTGACATAATGGCTAGACGAATTGAAGGAACTGTAGGGAAATATGCACGGTGGGGAAAGCGATGTGCATGGGAGGCTGATCCATGGGACATTTTTCCGTGGCCTCAATTAAAAGAGAGAACGAACGAAGGATGTTAAACGAACACAGCATGAATCTTACTTACGTGATAATTAGAAAAAAAACATGAACTTCCTTTCTTTCTACTTATCTGTCAAAACGTATGCATATAAAACCAAGCACGCATATACAGTAGAACTTGGTTATAACGTCATCAAAGGGACCCAAAAATAGTGTCGTTATAAACGAATGTCGTTGTAACCGAAATGGGCACTTCCACAGTAGCCTTATGTTAGTCACGTAAAAATCTACCAAAACCGAGTTAAAATGTTGCATTTTTTTAGTGAAATACGTAGTTAAGTACAGACTAACGTAACATTAACGTGGAATTGCCCAAATGTGTAATATCAAAGACATATTACAGCGCTTTTCACTGACAATACACACCGCACTAATACTGTATATTAAAGGTAGGCCTACTCACCAAATTACAGTAGATTACATCAATTGTTGTGCCTTACTGTACCTAGATACGAGTACAGTAATCAGTTATCTTCATCTGTTTCCTGTTACTTGCCCAATACACACTTTCTAAATTACGTTCAATGTCCATATCAGAGAAATTCAGGAATGAAAATTACGTTACATACGAGGTTGATGCATTTGTGCATGTCGTACTAAGCAAGGTATAAAAACAGTTGCTTTATGAGGAATTAGTTCGTACCATTGAATATTTGACGCAATAGACAAGGTGTCGCAGAAACCGATGTTGCTATAACCAAGTTTTACTGTATGTGCATGGAAAACATGCAAGCCATCACGCACACACGCACGCAAACACCCACACACACTGTCAATCGTGATGCATGGAAGTGAAAGCTATATTTCCGTCTCGGGAAGAACATGCATCACTAGATGCTTCATAAAATGAAGTTACGTGGATAACGTGAAGGCATAATGATACGTATCACTAAATGTAAGCTTACAAATGAATGAAGGTATACGTGCAGCATATTTAACATAGAATCATATGATTAACTAAGGGCATTTCCATTCCAAATCATAGTAAGTACCAACTACCCCAATTCTCAGTCTTTGGAAACACGGATCGTGATATGCGGAAATTTGCTCTGGTGCTATTAGCTTTAAATATAATATAAATAACCTCCGCACAAAAATAGAAATAGAACAACATAACTTAAGGAACTCTGCTGGTTTTTGAGAGATTGGAGATAAAGTAGCCCATGTGCATTGCCCTTCCATAAAATGATATATAATCAGTGGATGACATGCAGAAATGAACGCCGCGATTAGAATTCGAGAGAGAGATAATGAATCAGAACTAGCCACAGAGTATCTTAGAGGGAGGTCAGTTAGGTTCTACGGATTATGATTCGCTTTCGTGGAATACAAGTTACTTCTTTCCAAACAATAAGCTTGCCTTGTTAAATATGCTGACACTTTGCAATAATTGCATACTCCTGAACGGTGGTAATAAAAGAAGAATTTCTACCCACCAATTATGAACAACAAAAGCATAAAATACTAAAATTAAAAGTATAGACTTGAGAGGTATTTCCTATGTTGCTACGTCCTTGGTTCTTTTTTAATTCGCTTAGTGAGGGGTGGAGTCCAGCTGGGTCCACTCGGCACGGCGGCCACTGATTGGCCTATTGTAGCCTGCCCCTGGTAATTATGATGATGGAGAATTCGGTGAAATGAAGATTGGCCGGGGATACCGAAGTATTCGGAGAAAACTCGCCCCAACGCCACTTTGTTCACCACAAATCCCACTTGACCAGACCCGGGACCGAACCCGGGTCACTAACCGCTTGCGCTATGGCGCGGCCACATACGTCCCTGGTTAGTCTAGCCTGTAATAAAAGTGTAATGTTTAGCTACATATTTAGTAAAACATTTATCGGTATAACGTGCGCATTGATTTAGGCACTATTTGTATATTTTTTTTATCTTTGCATTCTCTAGAATCCATTTCATTCTAAAAATTTATCTCTAACTTTGAGAATTGTGCCACGAATATTTTGAATAAAATATGTTTCCATCATCATCATCTTCATCTTCATCTTCATCTTCATCTTCTTCTTCTTCAACATCTGCAAGAGCTGAGCTTATCAGCTAATTTCGTCCTCAAAAATCAATTTATTTCCTTCTTTTTCTTCTTCATATTTCGATCGGTCTGGCAGTTCAGTCGTTGCGGATTTCGAGTAACTTTGGTTTTGCTTGAGCAGGTTACCAGCCTGTAGCAACTCCCCCTCCCCTCAAAGTGTTGGAGGATCAGCGATCCTTAATCAGGGTTTCCTTGCATTAGAAACGTTGTGTTCCAAGGACAACGAGTCCTGCATACCAATCACATAACCCCGGCACGGGAAAATTATCACATGTTAGCCACCGAGCCAGTGGGACCTGGAGTTCGCTTAGGTCAGGGTCGCCCCTCCCTGTATTTGAGCTGTCTCTTATGAGAGTTCCTAGTTGCTACTTACAAATATGACATAATGAATTCGTTTAGAAGACACAGACATAACCTTATGTCATATATGACCCCCGTTCAATTATTGTAACTTTTCTTAAATGTGTAACCATTTGGTATTAAGAATACTTTGCATATAAGCAGTCCTAAAGAGACCACACACGGTGTCATTTCGAGCTAGACGGATCGGTATGTGGCCTCACCCCCTTCACCAGTAAACATTGAGATACGACCAGTGGTCCCGTCGCTGGCTGGATGCGAGGGCGCATAGCCACCTAAAAAAACACTGTAGCACGTAGATACTTGAAGACATTAAACAAACGCTAAAATAATCTTCGAGAAATCGGTTTTGGGACGTAAATGAAATTGATGTGACTCATGGGAGCCTATGGTGGTGGTTTTCTGTAAGTACATATGAAGAACCTCAAGGTTGCTACTACAAATGTTAGAGAAATGTGAAAGCATACTCGTATGCACGGTCCTAACGAGAACTACGTTTTTCAGTGGAGACCAGTCGCATGTCCTTTGTTAAATACGTGTATTTATGAGTAATTTTAATTTAGTCTTAGTTTAATTAAGACCACTGTCAACGGCTCAAGTTACATAGCTTCTAATTATAAGATAATAAGTGATAAATGAATTATATGGTGCATGGAAAGAGGCATTTCTCATTGGGGGTGCTATGCTGATATTTTCCTTGATAAACTGAGGAAAACGATGGAAATTTCGGTCAGTATAGCCAAACTCTGGGCCAAAATTTGAATCCCCAGAACATGGATAACAATATAATTTCTTAAAGATATGCGGATAGAAACCACGTGGTTACAATAAAGTAGTTTAAAAAACAAACTCCGTGGCTTTAGTCCGCAAGCGACCGAGCGACCGCCGGTTGTCGGCGAAGTTAGTGCCAAGTTTAGCGGATAGAGGGTGTCCCATTGACAGCGCAACGAATTCCCACGGCCCTTAATTTCGGTTTTCTAGACCGGAGCAGCTATTTCCTTGAAATAGCTAATCAATTATCCTCACGAGGTTGAGAGGACCCCGTTCCAGACCCACTAATTCTCAGAAAATGTGGTAGCACCGGAAACTGAACTCGGATCTCTGTAGCCAGGAACTCTGACCACTAGATCACAGAGGCGGTCATTATAAAGTAGTACACTTAATGCAAAATTGTGTAGCACGTAGACATACACGTCATTTGATAGTTTCTATATTCATAATCTATGATTCTGTACGACTTTCGCCCAATATTGCATGAAGTTATAAACACTGCAGTATCATATTCTTTTCATATTCTGTAAAAATAAGATGGCTTCCCTTATCATTACTGTTCTAAAACCGAAATTTTCCCGCCTGATCTCAGTCACCTCGCCTCCAAAGAATAATACCAATATTTTTTTTAAGCTGTTGGAAATGTCAAACACAAACCTTCCCTTAAATGCACACTTCATAATGAAATGGTCGAAAATAAAATGTACATGACGCTGTTTGTTGACAGGAGCTGAAACAAATGAAAGCTGTCAGCATGGCTGCCGAGTGAATTAATCACTGTCAACGATGTTCTATATGATGAAAGAATCAGCACAGTATCTGTTTTACTTCTCAAAGTTTATTTATCCTAAAGATGAAGCTAAACCATGCAGTTGTTCTCTAATGACCTTTCAGACACAGGCTAAGCAACGGACTAAAAGAAATCGCTGAGACACAGAACCTACTAAAGCGTACAGAAAACCACGTCACATCTTTTTTTTTTTTTTAATACTGGCATGAAAAAGAGAAGAGGATCGCTTCCTATGTTACCCGCTCAATCATTTCCGTTTAATTAATTCCAAAAAGGAAACCGGCTGAGTGTCATTTCATTGGTACGAATTTGCCGCTTCATAATTCGGAAGGAGAGGCGCGAAATTTAAATAATCTATAGTCCATTCGCGGAGACGAGAGAGTCCTCGTAAACAAATGCACGCGGTATCTCCTTCCCTCTTTGAATGAAATCATGCAGCGATCACGTGATGGGTGTACGGTTGCAGGGGCGTCCAAAATTTACTCTTCAGTCTGAATGCAGGTTAACGTGCGTCCGAATGCAGTGAGTACACTGAAGTAATTGCGCGCTTTGTCCACTCCTTGCTGTCAGCTGTGGCGACGCGGGGCTTGCTTTGTTTACGCTAACTGTCTCATCTCCGCGAATGGACTGTAGTCTACTGGACACCCACTACAGACTGGATTGGTAATGCATATTCGTTTTGGATTAAGATATAACTTCCGAAACATAAATACGTTGCAGTCTTATCCTGTTACGAATATTTTCATTCTTTGACACAGAACACAGAAGACAGAACACTGATTCGTATTATGACGTATGTTCCACATATCGTACTGTGTTCTGCTCTGTGGTTTCCTGTGAATCACGACATTTAACATTTTATACAATAAAGACGATAACTATCCTACTGGACGCAATGCAGTAAAGTCTGTTAGAAATTTACCGACGTTTCGGAGGAATACGCTGCTTCTATCTTGAGGGTCGAAGAGTAATCCAAGCAATCAAGAAGAAATCTGAGTATTCTTCGGTCCTGAAGATGGAAGTGGTAAGTTAATCCAGAAAGTAGGTAACGTTCTACCAGAATATGCGATTTCACACCTTAGAAGATAAAAAACTTCATTGTCACCGCCTGAGAACATGAGATTTAACATGTTCCCGCACTGTTTTTTTCTCGTTATTTTGAACATAAGTAGTGTGTAATTCTTTGTGTCTAGTAGATCGTGTTTCCGTATTAGGGATAATTTGGGAAAGAGATCCATACAAGTAGCGCTTTGCATCATTTGTCTTCACATTTTGCTTCGCGATGGAGATGGGATCCTCAACTATAGATGTCTTCCTCTGTATTATATTTCCGAACCACAAAAGGCAAAGAGTAACTGGATATTAGAGCATTCATAATCCTAATCTCGTCGACTGACAGCCCTAACAACTTCCTTTTGTGAATAAGAATTTTCGTAGCTGCAAAATTTAGAATATGTAACAGAATGTAACTTCCCACGCCCAGTCATCAGAACAATATTCGATTTTCAGTTTCTTCTCCCAGGAGTTAAACGTGATCATTGCCGTTTTCTTCTAAGTTATTATTAATCCGTAGATATCAGGCAAAACATTACAGTTCGCCATGCAGTAGTGGCCGCACTGCAGTGCAGATAATACACCAGAGCGAATGGGACGTTTCAGGGGCCTGTGTGGCATTCCACCGCGTTCCTTTTAACTACCATTCTGAGCGTGTCATACGCAATACACGTAGAATCAGAAAAAATTAATTTAAAAAAAAAGCTTATCGAAATTACACCCTAAGTTGTTATTTATTTACTTATTGGAAACTTAATTGCAAAACCCATCATGTTTCGGCAGCAAAATTTCATCAATGGCATTCGTTCAGTTTCCACGTTGATAAGAATGCTCAAGATTTCCTTGCATGACTGGCCCGTTTATAAGAACGTATATTAAAACGAGAGAGATAACACAATGTTATGGCATGAACCAAATTTACAAATATCCATAATGATATATTTTAATGTTGAAACATGTTGCATTTATAAATTACGTTGAAATAAACTTCTCGGGCTGTATGTAATTTGATGGTACTTTATAAGTTTTTAAATGTTCCCTGGATTACAATGGAATACAATACAACGAAAAAATATCGGAAATAATACATATAAAACAATAAAACGGTAAAGCTATCCCTGTTAACATGCTGTTAAGGCCCACAGGGTTGTGAGACGTCGAGGCTCTCACATTTTGTAGATAATCGGCTCACAGATGGCGGTAAGTTTGTTAGCCTTACGCGCCGGTCGCCCTTTACCACACCAGGAAGATTCCTGATACTCATTTGTGTTACAGGCTGAGTCGACCCCAGGGCCACAGTGAGGCTGGAACGATTAAGTCAATTGAAAAAATACACCTATTCGGGAATCGAACCCGCGACCTTCCGGCTTGTAGTATAGTGCCTTAACAAACTACGTTACCACGTGCCCCAATTATAAAACAATACAGTCTAAAATAAGTTACTATTTTAATACTAACATGTTGTTATATAGTACATACAGTACCAAGACTTGAATTCTCTAACCTCAAGAAGCAGTTGGGAGAAATATACTAAAAGGAATCCCTAATAAATAAGTTATGAGCGTATGGATTGGATTCAAGCGTCTCAGGAAAACAGTGTCCAGTAACTAACACCTGTAAATACTGTAAAGAGAAGTACCGTTTTCTGGAATGCGATATCATAACTATATTCTTGAGAATCTCAAAGCCAAAGAAAATGAAAATCTGGGATCTCCGAAAAGTAAGGAATTCATTACAAAAATGAGAAAGAAACAGCTTCTCAAGAGGACTTACTCTATGGGGATAGTTATGTATATTATTACCGTAACGCAGCCACAGAGGCCGCGCCATAGCTCAAGCGGTCAGTCGCTGGCTTCCCACCGCGGCGGCCCGGGTTCGATCCCGGGTCTGGTCAAGTGGGATTTGTGGTGGACAAAGTGGCGCTGGGGCGGGTTTTCTCCGAATACTTCGGTTTCCCTTGACAATCTTCATTCCACCAGATTCTCCATCATCAAACTCACTCGGGGCAGGTAAAATAGGCCAATCAGTGGCCGCCGTGCCGAGTGGACCCAGCTGAACTCCACCCCCAATAACGCAGCCACAGACAACGCAGGCAAAACGTGCTATTGAACAAAAGTAGGAACACTTATTCGTGTTAGAGGTGGCCAACAGGAACAGCAACCAGGAGTCGGACGTTCATCTCTCGCCTGAATGATACCCCGGATTTGATCGGAAACTACGCAAATTTGAACCTTAATACATGACTCCTTTCAGATTTGTACTCATTCGGAAACTGTAATTTGGCTCGTAAATAGAAAGACAGGTTTTACATATTTAAAAAATACAAAGTTTGGGGTTCATACAGCTGACGTTAGCAGGAAACATACGAAATTAATACAATTTTGCAAATTGATGAACAGGAACCTAGCTAATAGAGACACTTTAATTTTAAGAAAATTATAACTCCCCTCCCTTGGTCTCTGACATTAAGGGAAGAACATAGACTGAGAGTGTTTGAGAACAGGGCGTTGAGGAGAATTTTTGGACCGAAGAGAGATGAAGTGACAGGAGGTTGGAGAAAACTGCATAATGAGAAGCTTCATAACTTGTACTCTTCTCCAAGTATAAATAGAATGATCAAGTCAAGGAGGATAAGGTGGGCAGGGCATGTAGGAGAGGAATGCGTACAGGATATTGGTGAGAAAGGCAGTAGGAAAGAGACCACTGGGAAGACCAGGGCGTAGGTGGGTGAACAATATAAAAATGGATCTTTTTTTTTATTGCTAGTGAGGTGGGACTAAGTCCCTTGTACTGCGGCCACTTCTGGCCTATTGTTCCAGCCAGAGATGATAGGTGAGGGTGATTGTGGAGCAATTGGTGGAATGAAGATTGGCAGGGGAAACCGAAGCACTCGGAGTAAACCTGCCCAAGGGCCCCTTTGTCCACCACAAATCCCACTTGACCAGACCCGCGATCGAACCAGGGCCGCCGCGGTGGGAAGCCAGCGACTAACCGCTTGAGCTATGGCGCGGCCTAAAAAAGGATGGGATGGTATGGATTGGATTGATTTGGCTCAGGATAGGTACCAATGGAGGGCTGTGTGAACACGGTAATGAACCTTCGGGTTCCATAAAATGCTGGGAAATTCTTGAGTAGCTGCAGAATTGGCGGCACCTCCAGAAGGGCTCAGCCCCATGAGTGAGTACGCAAGTTAACTCCCCTCCTCATATTCGGTCTATCTGGAAAGTGTTGCACTCTGACATACCCTTACGTTCTCCTGAAAGTGCTCTTACAGAATTCGTCTAGAGGAATTATAAATTAGGATAAATTACTGCTGTGATATTTAACCACGGATAAGGTTCAGTTCCTGTCTCGTCTCTGTTCCCGAAGCCGAATATCGTGCTATATGACTAATGATACGCACGTGAGAGCTACAATAATCTGCTCTCATATACGCAAATATTGAACACTTGACAATAGTGGGGTTAACTCTTCCATGTTCGTATATCCATGAGATCTAAGATTTAGAATTTTGCGTATTCCCTAAGACGCATAATTTTGCTGAATGCATTAAATATCAAACACATTCATGGAATTCAGCGCTTAAAGTATGTATCTTGTATTTGAAATCAACTGGTTAACTATCCAGGGACCAGTGGCATTACGATGAAGCTGAGAGTGGCTTATCCGGACAAGATAATCCCCTTCTTTAATGAAGTAAAAACAAAAAGTAAAGCTATCCCTGTAAGAGGCGGTGAAGGCCCATAGGATTGTGAGATGTTGAGGGTCCCACATTATCTAGACAATCGGCTCAAAGATGGCGGTAAGGTTGTCAGCCTTACGCGCCGGCCGCGCTTTACTCCCCAGGAAAATTATTTAATTAATTCCTGGTACTCATTTCTGTTAGAGGCTGAATAAACCCCAGGGCCTAGTGCGGCTGGAAGGATTAGGTAAATTTAAAAAATACGATGACCTCATCGGGATTTGAACCCGCCACCATCCGGCTTGTAGCATAGCCCCTCATCCACTACGCTTCTTTAATGAAGTCATAAGTTAAATTACCGATTCACAAGTCCTCCGTCTGCCCCTTTCCTGAGCCAAATAATTCCATTCCACTCTCTCAGAAATATAAAAAATTCATTTTGACTTTTAGTCTTGAATCAGAACAGTGAAGGGAACTGTATATCTCTTCCTGCGAAGTTCATAACGAAAATTGAAAGTAATAAATTGAACATATGCCACCCAGACATGCACTCGACTTCATTTTACTTCGAAAGAAAAATATGTCTCAAATTCAAAGCTTAGTGAAGGCTACTTCAATTAAACTGATTTTAGTGATGAAATGTTTTTGATGAAATGATGATACTTTTACTTTAAGAATGCCCTCTTCTGGAATGTGGCGCCGTGTAGTTCTTGTGTGAACTGACGTTTCGGAGGAACGTATCGCCTCCATCTTCAGGGTAGAAAAATCCGCGAGCGAGGAACCAGCGTGAGCAGACGGCTGCAGCATTCTTCATAGTCACCGCAGTGAAAATCTCAAATCTTACATACGTATTTTTACTTGATTTCCTCTTGACATTTCCGAAGTGGGCAGAGTGATGTATTGCCAGACGGAAAGAAATCCCACTAACGTTTATAAATCGAGGTTAATGAAGAAGTGAGTTGCCTCATTAAGCCGATTTTAACTACAGGGGATTTATAACTCGTTAGGTCCATTGTCTATCAATAACTTCCCTTAGACGAAACTTATTACTTCACTGAACGCACAATGCAAGGTGTTGTATCCCTTTTTAATGTCGCAAAGCACTGACGCAATATTTAGAGCCTCTGTATTTCCTTTTGAGCATTTTAATTCAAGCTATTAAATGAGATGGCCTGAAAGGAATATATCATTCATAGTGCACTGAGAAACTGAGCCATCTGCGAGACTTCGTGGCAAGAGAATTAGAAATTATATGGATCTGAGAGCAGAGATTCGACACGTAAAGAATTTTCTCTTCTGTTGCAACATTGTGTATAAAATTGGTTTACCGAGGTTTCTGTCGCGCCAAGGAGAGAAGTTGTATTTTTTTTTCGTACATATGAGCCTCGACTTAACAGTAATGAAGCTGTCAGTGACTTGAATTCGTCGAATTTTATTATGAATTCTCATTAGCACAGATTTCAACGATTATAATTTTAAATGTTATATGAGAGTTTTCGTATTCTGGTTGCTCATATTTCGGTGGATTTTCATTTGATACACTTTCTTTATTTTCTGAACTGTAGAGGGTTTAATGGCTGGTCACGGTAGCCGAGATGTCTAAGGCATGTACTGTCTTCTATCGCTTGGAAACCGGGATCATGGGTTCGAATCCCAGTCAGGGCATTGATGTTTAATTTGTGTGTGTGCGTTTTTCTGTGTCTGTGTACAGGTAGAGGCCTTGCGGCGAGCTGATCACCCGCCCAAGGATTCCTACCGAATGTCTAAGATCTAGAAGAACAGAAGTGAACGGAGAAGTTCATGGAGGTAGGCCTAGGACCACTGGGGCTTTAGTGCCAAGGAAAACAAAAAGAGGGTTTAATGATTTGTGTTGCATTAAAAATGTATTACCCTTCCAAAGTTCCATCATAACACCGTGTAGTCCGCTGAACGTCAACCGACGTTTCGCAGGAACATGTCTCAATCTTCAGGGTGAAAGAATAAACCAAGCAGGAACAAGCATGAAGCAGCTAGCAGCGGTTGACTTTCAACATACTATACGGCGTTATATCGCAGAAGAGAGTACCCTCAATGACCACCGCTGTGAGAACCTCAGGTCCTTGTGGTTTATACCTATCCCTGTCCTATTAGAACTGTTACTTCCGTTACATATAATCTATAGTTTATTCTCGTACCTTAAATAGCGAACTCCTAGTAAGGAAAACGAACCCTACAGTCACATCAGAAGGATATTACTATAGGGTTCGGACAATGGTGTACAACACACAGAGATACTAGGTTTCCGGACTTTGTCCATCGTCCGGATTCTAAATAACTAAGAAAAACACAACGTTTCGGAAACTGGATCTGTTTCCGTCCTCAGGTGAGGGAAGACACCTACTCAGGAAAGAGAAATCGGATTTCTTTTTTTTTTACAAGTCTGCTGTTACACGCACAGATTCGAGTCCAAGTCAGTTGCTCCTGCACTGTTTAGTCCATAAGAGAACGATCGGGAATTCGTACGTCTTTAGAGCAACCGTGGTAAGAAAACGTCTGAAATTCACAAAGTGTGTGAGTCTGAGAACTTGGAGAAGTTAATTTTAAATGGATATCAAGACAAACAATTATGGCTCCTCAGATTATAATGTACATTTTCTGCACTAACACCCTAGTCTCTAATATTTGACAATATATTCTTAGTGTCCTCCGAGTAATTTTGGACTGTAAGCTTCATGTAAATCATCACGTTATATAGTTCTAGGGTCCTTTAAAATGTGGCCTTCTTTCAATACAATTCGTTATTGGAGTCCGTCGTAACACAACAACATAACGTTCAAGGTTAAAATTACCTTAGCTCATGTTTTGGCTTTTGAAGCCATCATCAGGCAATCATATGATTACTATATTCACACACTACTGAACTGCAATTTCATTGTGATAGTAAAGCTGGATACTTGATAATTGTTACATTATAAAATACATGGTATAAAAATACAATGAATTATAAACTTATTATAAAATGAAAGTTATGGAGTAAAATATTGTTAAAATTCTTCATGTGATATTCTATATCATTAAGTCAGTTTGTTTCAATCTTGTTATATTCCCGCAGACATAATGGTATATTCTAGACTTGTATACATGTAGTAAACTGCTATTAGTACTATGTAAGTTTTGAGGTTTTCACGGCGATGACTATGAAGAAAGTGGTCTTCTGGGATCTGGCAGCAGCTACTGCTCTCTGTATTCGCATCGCGATACACCTGCCCTGAAGATGGAGGCGATACGTTCCTCCAAAACGTCGGTTAAAACCAAGAATACACGGCGCCAGATCCCAGAAGAAGACTTTCTTCATTGCTATTAGTACTATTTGACACTAACTGTTTGGCCGGTGCCTCATCATACAATAGATTTGTCCGTTCTGTTGGGAATACAAATTGCCGAAACATGTAGCTAAGGTAATTTTAACCTCGACCGTTATGTTGTTGTGTTACGACGGACTCCAATAAAGAATTGTATATACTAGCACAACAGGATGAACGACATGGAAACTTATTTAAATAATTCTTTGTATTTCCAGCGTTCTCAGTCTGGACTTTCCCACTTTTCTCCTCCCAACTGACTTCCTTTCATTTTCTTTCTTTTCCATTTAATCACATTCCCCTACTCCAACCTTCTCCTTTTAATATACTCGTACGTGTATGCTACAAGTTCAGGTGTTTTAAATATTTTCCTTGATTTCGTTGTTTCAGTAATTTGATGAAACTACCTACGGTCATGTGGTACGTGTTAGCATAGTTGGTTGAGACACTATGTTACAAGCAGGAAGTTCGCGGGTTCGACTCCCGATGAGGTGGATTTTTTCTTCCACCCGCATTATGGCCCTGGGATCGACTCAGCCTCTAATCTTTCTGGGAGGGGTAAAGGGCGGCCGTAGTGTAAAGCTGACAACCTTACCGCCATCTGTGAGTCGATTTTCTAGACAATGTGGGACCCCCAAATTCTCTCAACCCTATGGGCCAACATGGCCTGTTATAGGGATAGCTTCACCTTATCTACGGTCATGTAAAAAAACCAAATCTGAATATTGAAAGAAAAGAAATATAACGACATCACACTGTCTGCTGTCATATTGCTTCTCATGTTGAAATTATTGGGTTTCATTCAACGTAGACAAATTTATTACTACCCGCACTGTTTGTAGTCTCTTCATTCCCGCATGGCACCCCAGTAGGTGCCTGAACTCGAGTGTGTTCTGTGTTATGGATCAATACGCGTGCAATTTGAGGCTGTGTTATAACAAGGTGTAATCTTGTAGGTTTATTACACTACTTGAAGTTATAACACACAACATCAAAATCTAAGTTATTATATTTGAATGTTAAGTACAACACATAAGAAAACTCGCATTATTTTCTTACGACGGTTTTGGTAATGACATTTTTTTACAAAAAAACATGGGTACATATCAGAGAGGTTGCATATTGCGTCATTAAATTCTAGCTGACGTCATCTCGACGAGCATTCTTTATCAGCTTATGTATTTCGAATCCGCTGTTGATGATATAAATCTATGTGTAGACATACCTACATAGTTAGATACTCCTGCATATACGTGGTATATTACACTCTTACACATTCTTCGCAGAGGGCATCAGATTGGTTGACGAGCTTCGTTAATATTATCCTCACCAGCGTCTTAACTTCAACACGGTTTCTCTGTCACTGGTAAACACTTCACTTTCGTAAGTACTTAGCTGCAAGTTTCTAGCCAGATCCAGTACAGATGTGAATCTGAGATCACCAACGCTCTTCTTGTAACATGAGACTGCTTCCAGGCACTTCAGTACATGCATCTAACTTAGTTAAATTATTTCATTATACTATAATTCCTAAGGTAATTATTGTTCACAAAAACTGAAGAACAGATCTGTGAATGGGAATGTCTGAGAACAGTGTGCTATGGAGCGTGTATGGATCGGAGAGAGAAGAAGAAACGTAAAGATGGAGAGACCGTCAGTATGAAGAATTTCAACACATAATATTAGCCTGATAAAATAAAGTTTGATGAGATAGGTAGGGAAAACAGTATATTCAGGAGAAAGGAAGATAGACATAAAATTGTTGTCGAAATATTTCAAAGGAAGAAATTAGTTTAATATCTTCTGGGACTGATATGAATATTGTGAACGGCCGAACTTGAGGTGGGTACGATACTGCTGCCACTTACGCCTTGTTAGGTATGCCTAGGCAATCAATCCACTCTTCTTTCATCTTCTGGTTCGATTCTTCGAATACATAGAAATATTTAAAAGTTAAAACTAATATTTTAAAGTTTTTAAATTCTCCGAATTTTACAAATTATTTATATTATCATAAATTCATAAACATTTTAAAGTAAATGTTATCATTTTTAATGTTTTATAAATTTGCATTGCTTATTAACAGAACCCGGATTTTGATGACCTAAAAATATTTTTAAAATGACCGAAAAATCCAGAAAATTGACATATAAAATGGCCGAAAATCCAGAAAAATTATTTAAAAGTTAAAAGAAACGATCTAAAAATGTATCATGTCATGGAAAATCTACTAATTGTTTTAAAATGTATTTTAAATATTTATTAACATTGTGAAATCAACGTTACTCTTTAAGTTCGTCCCCGTTTTTATGTTGAAAATTAAGCACTATATGGTTGAATTTGAAGCTAAGTGTTTTAATGCGATTTTTCTTACCGCGTTCGAAAGCTAATCAAATGTACATATGCGGTATGTGTTGCAACATTTCAGTCTTACCGCATTCAGAGTCGCAATAGATGACAGTCAACATGAGGAGATTCTCGGAGGCGAGTGAGCTCCTATTGTCCGAGAGCACATTATTGTACGCGGAGAAACTCCTTTCAAAATCTGCAGACACAGTTGGAGCGTACTTGAAGTGTACCAAATCACTAGCAGTAAGTTCCTCTTCAATACTGAAAGTGATGAAGGACTCTCCCGTCAGAATTCGAGAAATTCTGCATAATGTTTCATAACCTGAATTTTTATCCAGAACACTTTTCATTTTTCTTGACACCATTTTACCATTGTCCCCTGACACTTTATCCAAATCACTGGCTATTTTTTTCACCAGAGCGAGTGAATCGTCTAGCTTTGCTCCTTTCTCCTTCAAGCATTTGATTCCTACCATCAAGGAAATGAACCTTTATGGAGGCCAGCTATCCTTCCATTTCGCTGCACGAGAACTGTTCCTGAGCAGCTTCAATTGCCCTCGCATCCTCCGTCTTCATTGAATCTACAACGTTTTTCACTACCTGAAAATGTTCGCAATAGGAAATTGCAGCAACAATCCACGTTCCCCACCTTGTGATGACGGGTTCCGGGGGCAATGGAACACCAGGAGCCATAGACTTAAAATGCATTTTACGAGCTGGAGCCTTGACGAAAATCTACTTCGTCCTCGACACGAGAGCATCCACTTGAGGAAATCTTAATCTCACACTCTCCGTCACTCTACGCAGTGTATGAGCTAGGCAAGTAACGTGCACCAATTTCGTACAAAACGACTTTATTTGACTTGCCTGCCTTTACAATATATGGGGCTGCATCGGTCACAAAAAGCAAGACATCGTCGTGTCGTATACCCTCTGGCCACAGTAGAAACATCGACCTGTCGAAGAGTTTACAAATTGTCGAATGATTAACGGATTCAAGCACCTCACTCGTAAGCAGAAACACTTCACCTGGTCCGCCAATTTCCAAGGTTCCAATGATGACGTTTGCCACGTAGCGAGCCTCCGTATTGCAGGTCTCATCAATGGAAACGAAAATCTTCTTCCCATGCACTTTATTCCTAACCATTTCCAGGATACTGTTGTAGCACTTGGGGAGGTAGTTCTTCCTGAGTGTGGATTCATCCGGGATAGAACGACCACAATTCACTTCCAGAAAACTTCTCAGTTTTTCATTTTTCAGACCCCAAAACGGAACATTTGCAGACACCAGAGCATCACACAGATCTGTGAACTAATCCGATGACTTATTTCAGCCTTCAGGTGAACACTGTTGCAGTAACATTTGCACAGGTTTCTTTTTGTTCGAAATTTGCACTGCTCGTATATGCTTGTTGCGGCCGATATGTTGTTGTACCGTGAAACTTTTTCTGCCACTAATTTTGTGTCATACATCTTACAGTATAAGATGTTACCGTCAGTTGAAAATATATCATCTCCAAACTCAGCTACAATCTGCTTTAAATGACACGATTTAGATGTCTTTGCTTTAGGCATCGCGATAAAATGAATCATTCTAGTGCAACATAGAACTGAACTTTTCACACTGAGAACCTTTCGTCAACTGTATCTTTGTCTGTACGGTCAAAGGCGAGAAAGTGAACACAGAGGAAGTTTTATTGAGCAACAATATGTCATAAAAAGTTAGGGATTCCGACTAGAAATATTTGTAACTAAGCAAATTCCTTTGCACAGAGCTTGGAAAGGGCCCCAGTGTGAGTGACTGCTGTTGTACTCTGCTGCCAGCATAAAATGTTTTATATGTAATGTCAGCACTTTCGCAAAACGAACGGAAAAGACGGGACATTATTACAGCTTATTATTGCATACTGTGGTAGCAGGTATTTGGTATGAAGCTGCAGGCTGCCTTTGTATAGGCAGGAGAAAGAGAAAGAATACTTTACTTGCATGTTATTCACATTTTTGAAAACATATGAAGAAAAATTCCCTAAAATGGCTAAAATAACAAAAAATAACCTTAAAAGTCCGAAATTTTACCGAAAACTACCCTCACACCGAAAAAATGACCCAAAACTTAAAAATGACGAAAAATGACAAAAAAAGACCCATAAAATTTACATTTCTGTAATCAGTAGCTCATCTTCAGGATTTATATACGTATTTACGGGCATCGAATAGGATACAAGGGAAAAAAGATGACATGTCATCAAAATCTGAGCCCTGCTTATTAATTTCCTTTCTCTTTAAATTTTTAATTGTGTACTTATGTCTCATTTATTCATTATTCAACAATAATAACAGATAAATACTATGTACGTAAGTAAGTCAATAAGTAAGTTACAAATGGATATAGAACTTAAAAAAATAAAAGTATGATTTAAAAAAATACCTTTATTTTCAACATTATATCCCTGTACATTGAGGCACTTGTCCCATCATTTCACGAGCCCCTGAAAACAAGCAGCATAAAATTCTCTGGGCTGCTGTCGGAACCGGGCGTGTTGCTCTTGCATGACAACGCGCGTCCCCATACTGCCAACAAGACAAATGAGAGGTTGCGTGATTTCAAGTGGGAAGTCCTCGAGCATTCTCCATATAGCCCCGACCTTGATCCAAGCGACTTCCATTTGTTCGGTCCTCTTATACATCACCTTTAAGTTGAACATTTTCCCGACGATGAAGCTGTAAAAAGGGAAGTCACCGCCTGGTTCCGACAGCAGCCCAAAGAATTTTATGTTGCTGGTTTTCAGGGGCTTGTGAAATGATGGGACAAGTGCCTCAATGTACAGGGAGATTATGTTGAGAAATAAAAACACTTTTCAAATCAGTACTCTTATTTGTTTAAGTGCTATATCCATTTGTAACTTATTTAATGACTTACCCTCGTATATATATCCACATCCAACCGGGGCCTGTCATTTTGCATCCTAATTATGTCTGTCTTGCCCAGGAATCCCTGACGTATCGGAAGGCCTACATTAGGATAGGCTGGAGTTAGCCTCTTGTCTAGTATCTGCGACTTTGATTCGGTATATTCCTGAGTCCTTTCCATATCTGTACGCCATTCCTACATCAGCAAACGTTATTACGTGTCATGTCATTGTGATAAGTGATATTCTTCCTCTTGATAAAGTACTGGAATACTACACGCGGATGATAATACTAGGACTCACACTCTCTTTTCTTGACCACTATACATTGTTGATAACTCTGCCATTATGTTCATGTTTGTGTCTGGAAAAAAAAAACTATGTCCTTCAGTGAGATATGTCCATTTTCCAATTTAATAAATTAGAGTTCTGAATCTGTAGGCCAAACAAACTATCTCCCTAACGTCAATTTTGTTTACCAAATAAAATGTGGCCAATAATAACAAAATCCCACAGAATCTGAAATTCTGCTCCGAGTCCACGAACAGTATACCACCAATCTCTGCTGAGAGGTTAGAACTAATTTTGACCGGGTATTCTTGTGAATACAATAGTACCAAAATGAATTACAGCTAGCCGACGGCTCAATTCCTCGTTCGATGGATGACAATGGATCGAGACCGCTGACCACAGCCCACAACCCATTTCAGAGTTTAATTACAGAATCCAATTAATACAAATAAACGCATTGCGATGCACTGTTCCCTTTCGTCAGTATATCTCCTCTTCACACGGCATCAGCGTTTATGGATGCTGCAGAACGCATGGGAGGTTATTTATGATAATTCACATGTCTGATATTTCACATTTGTAGAATTTCATCACTATTTGAAAACTTCAGTAAATATCTCAGCCAGCGTACTATGTTATAAATTACGTGGAATTTGTCGTATTTCTTTAAAAATTGTTAGAATCGCTCATAATTATGGTTTATTATCTCTCTATGGCTCTGCACCCCTTTGGATCTCGGCCGCTTTTTCAGTTTTTTAATCCTATACACAATCGGAAGGACTCCTCTGACGGGGGATCAGCCCATCGCAAGGCCGATACCTACAAACAGAACAACACAAACACAGAATAAGTGTACACAGACATTCATGCCGCGAATGTGATTCTAACCCAAGACCCCAGTACTCAAGCGGGCGAAGGCGGTTGATGCCTTAGATCACGAGGACACTGTGATCGGCACAATTTATTATCTGAGTAATTTAAACCAAATACAAACAATACAAAATTGATTTCGAGTCCCCAGTAGACAGATATTCCTGTTTTTAATTCAGCGCAAACCATCTTGGAGTATGAAAGAGTGCAGGTATAAGTTCTAAGCTGAATGGAAGTGAACGGTCATCCCGACGTCCCAGTCACTTTACCCGTGGGAACGGTTCCATGTACAGACTGGATAGGAGCTCATAAAAGAATTTTGTTTAAAAACGTATGTTTACGTCTTGTGTGAAAATAGAGGTAGATATTTGGAACAATATAAACCATTGTATTTTAGAAGTTAGTAGCAATGCCCGTGATTAAATGCAAGTGCCTCCGGCCACACAACAAGTGATGATACAGTAATGCATGGACGCGTTACTCATAAAGTCCAAACGATGAAGGCTAGCAACACCACCTTTTATCGAGCACTCCGACTAGAACTCGTCTGCAATGCCGGCATGTGGCGCACCTCGCGATTTTGCGTCGAACTCCCAGCACACCCTTCCATTCCGTGAAATCTCAGCGTTACATTTCAGCTTTATATACATACAGAGATAGGAACAGGAAAACAGTTTCATATGAGAGGAATTTGAATCGAGTCCCGAAGAGGATGGAAGAAAAGTCAGACTACGATAAATCTGGAATGAGTATGCTGAGAGACCGCCTCTGTGTTCTAGTGGTCAACGTTTCTGGCTACAAATTCAGAGTCCCGTGTTCGATTCTCGGCGTTACCAGAATATTCTGAGAAGTCTGGGTCTAGAACTGGGTCCACTCAGCCTCGTGATGATAATTGAGGAGCTATTTCAAGGAAATAGCGGCTCCGGTCTAAAAAACCGGAATTAATGGCCGTGGGGATTCGTTGCGCTTACCACGCGACACCCT
>NW_019731608.1:35641-67702 GCF_002891405.2 Cryptotermes secundus
TTTTTTTTTTTTTTGTATGTTGAAGCACGAATGAGGGAGTGAAGCCTGGTTGCGGAAAACCTAGGAAATTGCGAATGATAGAAAGATGGCGCTAGCAACCTCTAAATGGAAATAGAAATAAACTTCAGAAAAGACGATATTTCGGAATATTGAAGAGCAAGTATATTCCGCGAACTTTCAGATTTAACCTGATTAGTAAGTAATTGTGCCCATCTTATCTCTTGCAAGGCCACTACTTTCATCTGTTTTTGTACAGTTCTTCTTACAGTTCTTGCATTTTCCCAGGTTTCAGCAAAGTCTCAACATCCCAGGTTCCAATCACTAATTTACTGTCTTTATTCCTTAGAACTCGCTTTGGTCGTCTCCGTTGATCTGTCCAGCTATCCTTTGTTGAGCTTTATTACCAATTTCATTTTTTACAGTGTAAGGGAGCTGGCTTTGCGACTAACCACCGCTACCTTGAAGGGCCTAGGATAGGATGTTCTGCCGGGGTTTATTCCCTTAGTCAGTGGGTTCCAATTAAAACGTCGGAAAATCGTTTTTCGCCTTTCCATACTTTGCGCTCCGAAGAACGTTGCCCGGGGACTACGACGAGGATGTAGTGTGGATAGGGCTTAGCAGGAATAACTGATATCACCCAGTTTTTAGTGACGTGCAGTCCCTCGCCGGCTGCACATCCTGGGGTCACAGACTTTTAGTCTTTCAAAGGAAAATTCTAAGAAAGTTCTTCGGGCCATCAAGAAACCAAGATGGCTCCTGAAGAATTAAAACGAATGATGAACTAGATAATCCAATAAAAGGAAGGAACACAGTTAACTTCATCAGAGCCCAAAGAATAATTTGGCTTGGACACATCTCAAGGCTGAAGGCTGCATGAACAGTTAGAAGAATATATGAGTGGCAGCCACACGCTGTAAGAAAGAGAGGCCGACCTAAGATCAGAAGGAAAGATGATGTAAGGGAAGGTATAAATAATTTAGGAATTTGTAACTGGATAACTCGCGCACAAGACAGAAGCAGTTGGAAGGAAATGGTTGAGCAGGCCGAAGCGTTCAAGAAATGAAGCTGTGGAGCCTTATGAAGAAGAATAAGTAAGTAATTTTAGGTTACTTATGGATAATCTGCAGATAAGGTACCATAAATATTTAAAATAACGACCCGGGCTGCTGTTCACAATCTTGTTTGCCACAACCGGGCTAGAGTCTGGAACAGCAAACTCCGAAGCACTGGAATCTAATTAAGCTTTTCCGGCATTACATTAAAATATTTTGCGTTGGAAAATTTAATAACTGAAAACCTTCCATTTGAATTGCGAACAACAATTAACAGTCTATATATTATTTAAAATGTCCTGTCCGGTGAAATAATAGGGTAATCAGAGCCATCAGTCAAACAGCTGATGGACTGTGATCAAGTTTTGCGTGCTAGGAGCAGGCTAACACTTGGCAAGTTCTCACTTTACAGACCTCCGCACTATTCACAATTCCTCTGTTAGTTCCCAACCATATGTTGAAAGCAGGACACAACAATTTGGTTCGGGAATCTCATGGAATGCTCAAATTTATCGATCGTTGTTTATATGCATTCCTTCCACAAAGTGTATAGTCTAAATGAACGCGTAATGAGCAGGTTGTGTGTCTGCCTGTTAACATATTTCATCCCCGAAATTAATAACCAAACTTCGTTCGAATTTTCAGGTAGGGTTTCTACACTAATAGTATCGAGAACAGTGAATATTCTTATCATCCAAATAACTTACAAACACTACTTTACAAAAAGATTAAATGAAATTATACCGAACTAAAGTAAAAAAAGTAAAGCTATCCCTGTACCAGGCCGTAAAGGCCCATAGGGTTGTGAGACGTTGAGAGTCTCACATTATCTAGAAAATCGGCTCAAAGATGGCGGTAAGGTTGTCAGCCTTACGCGCCGGCCGGGCTTTACTCCCCAGGAAAAGTATTTAATTAATTCCTGGTACTCATTTCAGTTAGAGGATGAGTCGACCCCAGGGCCATAGTGCGGTTGGAAGGGTTAGGTCAACTGAAAAAATTCATTGACCTCATCGGAACTTGGACCCGCGACCTTCCGCTTGTAGCATAGTGCCTAAACCAACTACGCTACCGCGTGCCCCCGACCGATATTATCAGAAATTGAACATCGTGAAAAATACTAAATTCCTTCGACATTGAAATGAAAAATCTTTCGGTAGATTCCACTGCAAGGCGGCTAAATCCACTTCATCCTAGCCTGTCTGAAAACACTGATATCATTTCATCTCTCAGCCAATGCACACCTAGACGCTTTCCATGAAAATTTAACACAGATTTCGGGAAACATTTACTGTTTTCCCATCCAACATACATGCCTAACATCATAAACACCACTGATTTATTTACCCCAACAACACGAGAAAATACGACAAAACAAACTCGCTTCAGTCTCTAAGCTATTCAAAATTGTATATATAAAGAACAAAAACCTTAGTAATATATGTTTCACAAGATATATGACGTAAACTGAAAATATAAGACGATTATTATGATTATCATTATCATTTATGATTCACTGAATTGTTCGATCCAGTTGTTGTAACCGAAAGAAAATTAGTAGCAAGTACACGGGCATGAATTTAAATTAAAACATTCCATTCTGCTGACGTGAAAATTTTGATGAGAACACGTAGTAATTGATACGAGACTTTTAATTAAATGCAACTTACATTTCGCAAACTGGTATTAAGTGTTTTCTTTACATACATTTCTCAAATAGGCACAAATTCTAAATGTACTTATTATATTTATCTTCTGCAATAAACAGCAATACTCCTGAATTTTGATAAAAGTCATTCAGGAAACTTCAGCCAACGAAATCTCGAAAGCGCTTCAGGGGTAAAAAGAACACCGCTCACTGTGAAGCGGGTTTTGCTGGATGCCACTTGCATATAACACTTATACATCTCCCTTATTTCTCTTTAGATCTATTTTTCTATTTTCATTTAAGACGATCAACATAACTTCCTTGAATAACGATTTTCTCGCAGTTGAATTTAATTCGTGGTATGCTAGTACACGTAATGCCTTGAGGTAGCCAAACCACACCCAGCCTTCTGGTCGTTTCACATACGTATATTGCGTACAACCCAGTATTGCTGGGGGCTGAAGACAGTTCTGTCGTTGGAGAATGAACCTCACGGTGAAACACGTGAAATCCTGGGTTCACATTGCGAAGTGCGGTAGATATTCAGTGACGCTTAGGATGAGCATCCTGGCTCCATTTTCAAGGTACAATGGTGACCTTGAAGACGAAGAGAGGAAGTACCACCAAACAGTCTGTTAAATATCACAAGACTACGCAGGTTCACATTCCAGAAGTTATTAGTCGTCAGTAATTAAAAGCCTCATCACAAACCGTGTTGGATATGCTTATAGTCGTTATTTACGCGTATTAATTGGCTGGATCATCCCTTGCAACAGCTCATCCTGTCTTTACACTCATTTTCTATGTAAATTATGTGACACGTTCCTGAATTCTGAACTGACACAATCATTACACCTCGCACGTATAATTTCAATTGGGGAAAAATGTGAAATCGGTTAAGAAAATAACTGAAAATGCAACATTTTAAAGAGTAATTTGAAACAAACTAGGGACCGATTTCTAAACTCGTGGTGGTCATCAGTGACAAGCTAATGCGAAATCCATTAAGTTCAAGCCAGCTGTGAAATAACATAAAGGCCATAAAGTACTAAGAGCTGTTTGTACATGATGCTTCAACCTGAAATCTGTTAATTGAATATTCATGTTTTTCTTTCTTTATTTAGAAACTGCCTGTCAACCCATGTCTTTCCAGCTCACCGTAACAACATACTGTGTTGTTTTACTGGCATTTATATACCTTGTCCACTTAACGGAACGGTGTTGACCTTGTTTATTTGTTTACTTTAGTTTATTTAATAACGATGTGCAAGTCACTGAATAAACTGCAAATAAACAAAACAAAAAGCACTCTCTGGACTAATCAGGTTCTACTGAGCTGAGTAAGGCAGGAGAGCTTTTTTATTGTGGAGAGATGAAAATAGCGTTCGTGCCTTGCATTGAGGTACCGTGCAGGAAGAGCAAGCAGACCCTAGGAAAATAATGAAACCACGTAAGTACAGCAGTTCCTCGGGAGGAATATGAGATTTTCGATAACTAGGAAATATTGAAAACCGTACACCGATAGTTTTGAAATAAATCTTTTGGGGTGGATAGTCTTCCAGAATTTGATTCTCCTAACAAGCAGAATGTACAAACAGCAACAGTTTCCTAGGACATATTATTCGTCAGTCAGTAAACAGACATAAATAAATTGGAGACTAGCCTGCCCGAACAGATAAATCGGCTCTGTAATTTCAGAAATTATTTTTGTTGTCTCTGTAGCGGTAAATTGTACTTAACATCACTATGTTATTTGGCTGGAAAACGTCATTTTTTATTTTCAGATTACAAAATTGATGGGACTGGATCGCATAAAAGTAACTGTGTACCTACAACAAAATTGCACAAATGTTTCCTCTTAATTTCACTAGATAAAATAATAGTAGGGTATACATTATATATAAATACTAGAGCATGTAACTAAACTATTTTGAAACAAATATGCCTGAAAATATATCAAGATATAATGTAGTGTAAACTTTTATTTCTTTCACTAGATCCTTCACAGCAAGGTTTTTTTTTTTAATTTTTTTTTTAGAATTAACACATATTCCGTTTTAAATGTAGATATGAACTTTTCTAAATGATGCAAATATAAAACTATCGCTTCTCCAGGAACATTTGGAAATTTTTGTCATGTTAGCTTTGAGACATCCTGTGCCTCTTTAATGAAATATAAAAAGGCATTTATATTCTCCAACGTGTTATATATATATACATAGTACGTCCAAGAATAATTTTCAGAGGATAAGAAAAACAAACTTCTCTCTCAGGATTTACTCTGGACTCTTCAGTGGAAGGCCGAGCAGTGCGGTTGTGTCAGTGTAGCGCTCCGAGGAATCGAATGTTCATAGTGAATAAACTCAAGAAAACACACTAACAGGTCAGACATGCTTGTGATCTACTCCAGCGAGAAAACATCTCTACAAAAACAACAAAACAAATAATATATACAGAAAAAAAAAGACAGCTCGCAACATCTACGTACTGGAATCTCCAAGCACCAGGTACGGTACTAATGTAAACACCCCAACAGTGCAGTAATGTACTCTGTAAATATCCCATCAGATCCCAACAGTACAATATGTGATCCGCTAAACCACATCCACTACAACACTAACTGGCCCCCAGTAACCTCACCTCCAACTACATTTCCTCCGACTCTACCACCACCACAAACACAAAATCCGCAAATGCAACCACCTCCTCTCTTCTACCCCCCACCAGTTCTCCAACCATCACAACACACAAACCCCAACAACTCAACCAACAACATCAGAGGACAACACATACAAAAAATGTCATCATCCAGTGAAGATGACGAAAACAACATCCAACACAACAGCAACAACGACTGGCAAAGAATTAGAAGCACCAAGAGAAAAAGAATACCGAAGCACCATCCATCCGCTCTAAATGACATCACGACAACAAACCGATTCAACCCCCTATTAAACCAACCTGAAACCTAAAACAACGACATCAATATGACTCCGAAAATAGCCAAACCACCGCCAATATTCGTCCATGGTGTCCAAAACTACTCAGAAATAATAAAACGCATCCAACAAATTGCCGAACAAGAACAATACGTAATCAAAAACCTAGCAAATAACATAGTCAAAATAAATTGTGAAACCCCAGAAACATACAGGAAAATGGTGAGAGAATTCAAAACACAACAAATCTACTACCACACATATCAACTAAAAGAAGACAGAGCATTCAGAATTGTGATACGCTATCTTCATCACCCCACCAACATTGAAGACATCAAACAAGAACTTGCCGAGCTGGGGCACAGAGTCAGAAACGTCATCGATATCCATCACAAATCCACCAAAGAACCGCTAAACCTGTTCTTCGTAGATCTAGAACCAGCCCAAAATAACAAAAACATCTATGACAGGACAGGACTTCAAAACAGAATCGTAAAAATAGTACCTCCGCACTCCAATAAAACAAATATCATACAATGCACCAGATGCCAACAATACGGACATACAAAAATCTACTGCAATAAACCATATGTCTGCGTCATATGCAGCGGATTGCAAGAAAACAAGGGACACACTAGCCAGATGCGCGCGTTGCGAAGGAGTCCATCCAGCCAACTGCAGAGGCTGCGATCACTACCGCAAGCTAACCAAAGGCCTCACTAGCCCAATACATCAAAAAATTACCACCACACCTATCTACTCAACCGAAAGCTATGCGAGAAATATTCCAGCACGAGAACCGTCACCACCCAGAAGCTATGCAGACGCTACATGATGCAACACAGCTCTGCCAGAAGAATCTACCCATATCCTCATCAAATTCCTAGATGAATTCAAAAACCTACTACAACAACTATTGCAACAAAACACTATGGTACTAAATATGATCACTACACTCGTCAACAAAATACATTAAATGTTCAAATTTCTAAGAATAGCACGATGGAATGCCAACGGCCTACAAAATCATCAAGAGGAAATAAAAATATTCCTAAAGATAAACGCTACAGATATTCCCCTAATCAGAGAAACCCACTTCACCGACAAAAGTTATATCAACATACCAACATACAAAACCTACCAGACCAATGTAACCGCACCATGCAGGAACCTCAGCAATGTTGTTGATTTTCATTCTTAATTATAATGTGCTACAAGTAAACGAACTGTATTACTGTTAACAAAAGATGAAACACAATTGACCCCAGCACCAGCAAGCGCCAAGGACGGCATCTGGTCTTTCTGAGGAACAAGCCAGCTGCAGGTCACTTGAAAACCCAGAACGGAGCAGGAAGTATCCCGCTGCATTCTATGGGAATTTCTTTGATTAATTTCTGCGGTGCGAGTCTATGAAAATTGGAGACTTGACAGATACGAGGGGCAAATTTTTCGGAGGGGCGTACCGAGCGATCGTTAATGTACCTTCATTTATTTAAGAGCTGTCAGAAGGACCGTTTTGTACTTAGGCCCAAATTTATATGGATCTTGTTAGGGATTGGCTGAATGTAAATGAGAATAACACCCAAATTTTGGGTTCAGCCAATCAGCAAAATTTCAGAGGAGAAGAAACCGGGCGTTCCCTGAACCGTCAAGACGTCTGCCTCTCCGTGGGAGTCAGTCGTCTAAAGGGAGTAACAGGAGGAGTGAGCCGCCTAAAGGGAGTAGCTGGAGGAGTCAGCCGTCTAAAGGAAGTAACTGGAGTCAGTCGCCTAAAGGGAATAACAGGAGTAACCTCCCGGACGTTAAATCGGTGTTGGCCAAGTCCGGTACACAAATTCAAAGTGCTACAGCGTTGTAATATGTAATTATAGTTCACATCTACAATAAAGAGCAACAGTGGTGAAGTGTGTGTTTTAAGTGTTCTCTATCTCCTTGTGTGAGCAAGGCCCAGAAGTCGCCCTGAGACAGAATCTCGTCCTACCGTCTGAGCAGTCGAAACCCCAAACGCCCGACTATCCACGTCTCCCCCTTTGTTTTCCCCGTTCCGAATTCGTGGATTTCACCCAAATCCACCGGCGCCCATACAAATTCAAATTCAGAGTAATCCCACGCCCTACCCTGATCCAGACAGCAACAAGGAAGCGGCGGATGAAAGTGGAGACCAAAGTAAGGGCACTAAGGGGACAGTTATACCAACCACTCCGACGGCAAAGCGCATGGAGGAACAGCAATCATAATCAAAGAACTATAGATCATTTTGTCCTACAGAAGTACGAAGAGCCATACATCCAAGCTTCCTCAATCAAAATCACAACCTTCCCTTACGCCCTCACCGATTCCGCGATCTACTGTCCTCCTCCATTTAATCTTAAGAAAATCCACTATGAGACCTTCTTCTGCACCCTGGGGAACAAATTTATAGGAGGTGACTTCAACAACATACCTACCTTCTGGGGATCAAGGCTCCCCACCACAAAAGAAAGAGAACTACACGCGACAATCACTGACAACCGTTCATGCATATCTACCGGTTCTCCCAGATACTTGTAACCGCTCACTTCCTTTGTGCCCTTTTCGTTGTGCGCCACTCCACCACCGCTCACTTCTTTGGGTTCTTTACTTTAATCAGTAGAGCTGGGTTCCTATCCCAGGGTCTTATAAGGGTCTGGCTCGGACAGGGCAGGAAGAACACTTCACTACAATCACCCACCTTTCGACGGTTGCACTTGGTAGTCCTTTAATACCTTCCGGCTTTCTGAATACAACTGAATTTCTTACTACTGTTGCTTTGTACTGTACTTATACTATTCTACGGAAGGGCCGTAGTGGTAAATTTAGTGTCCGACTTTGCCGAAAGTAGTGTCAAGACTCTCCGAGGTGGAATGCCCTCTCTCTGAATTCTGAGGTCCACGAACCCCAGACTCCAAGAGAAATCCACTCCTCCACTTCTGCCATTGGTTAATTTTTCAAACTAGGAGGTTCCCTAAATTTTGAATTCCCAATCATGTTGCTCTGCTATGTGATTCTGGCAGATGCTGACCTGACGCTAAGGATGACAGCCCCCTGATGCATTACGGTCAGGGTGTGAGGCTCCGGCCGTCCCACTTCTAAGTTATCGCTGTCCCAAGCTGTCAGCTCTCATTTTCTCAAAGCCTTTCCGACGTTGCCGAAACTGCCAGAATTCCAGGAAAGTACCAGATGTTACTTCCTGTTCACATAGCAAAACTTGAACTATGTCCCTTCCGCGTGTAAGAGCTGGCTATCTGCCGGATCTCTTTGTTTGTAATTTAGTAATCTTAATCTAATACATGTTTAATTTTCACATAACACTCCTCCAGTCAGAATGAACGGTTACATACTGGCCAACAGATAAGGAAAAAATTCCAGATCTACTAGACTTCTTCATAACAAAAGCTATTTCTCCATCCTACATAAACATCACCGCAAGTATAGACCTGACCTCCGACCATATTCCTGTCATAGCAACAATAAGCACAACAGTACTCCCAAAACATCCAAGCCCAAGCTCCATACTTCCAAAACAAATTGGGAACTTTTCCGACAAATCATAGAGAACAACACAATACTAAACACCAAACTGAAGGACCCAATTGACATAGAAAGAGACTACAAAGATTTCATAAACCTACTATAAGGAGCAGCCAAAACGGCAACCCCTACATTCCAACACACCCCCACCCTTAACGACATCCCGGTAAGGATAAAAAAATAATTGTCGATAAAAGAAGAGCAAGGTCATTCTGGCCAAAAACCCATTCCCCGGAAAACAAACTAAAATTCAAGTAACTCAGCAACAAACTAAAACTACAACTACAGGACTTAAGGAATACATCCTTCGAAAAATATACCGCAAACCTCTCCATACAAGACAACTCTATCTGGAAATCCATACGGAACAAAAGACGACGAACATCAGTTACCTCACCAATACGTAAGTGCACTACTCCTCCAAGCAAATGGGCAAGAAGCGATCATGAAAAAGCTGAATTGTTTGCAAAACACTGACAAGAAATATTCACCCCCAGGACAACCTACCACTGCAGGAAGTAGATTTAATGCCCAACGAAACCATGCAAAGATCAAATCAACAAAAGCCTTTCACGCTAAAGGAGATCCACAAAGCAATAAACACACTAAAACCAAAAGAGGCCCCAGGACTAGACCTCATCACCACCAAAATTATAAAACTGCCAAAAAAAAGGACGACTTAAACTCCTATACCTACTCAACGCTATTCTCCGATTAAACTACTGGCCCCTCCCTCTCAAAACAGCCCAAATCATAATGATATTAAAACCTGGGAAAACCCCAACCGACGTCTCCTCATATCGGTCGATAAGCCTCTTACCAATAATAGCAAAACTCCTTGAAAAACTACTTCTCAACAAAATCAACCAAGACTCAAATCCACTAAGCTGGACCCCAGATCATCAGTTCGGTTTCTGTAGAGCGCACTCAACCACTCGACAAAGCCATCGCATCGCTAATACCATATATCAAGCACTGAACAGAAACCAATACTGTACTGCAGTATTCCTAGACATAGCCCAGGCTTTCGGCAAAGTCTGGCATCCAGGTCTACTCTTCAAAATAAAAACACTTCTCCCATCACACTACTTCCCAATATTACGCTCATACTTAAGCGATAGAACTTTCGTAGTCAAAGTAAACAATGAACAATCAAGAAGACTACCAATCCTCTCAGGCGTACCACAACGAAGCCTGCTTAGTCCCTTCCTCTACACGCTCTACACCCACGACCTCCCCACATCCCAGTGGACATTTGCCGACGACACGGCTATCTTCGCCACACACGAAAATCCCACCACAGCAGCAACTGACTTACAGAACCACCTCATACTCAGAAGAATGGTCAAAAAAATGGAAAATCAAGGTTAATGAAACAAAATCCATTCAAACAACGTGCACGCTTCGAAAAGGCAAGTGCCACCCGATTCAAATAAACCACACTACCATCAAACAAAAATATCAAGCAAAGTATCTCGGACTTACCTTTGACAGCAAGCTCAACTGGAAACAACGCATCCTCACGAAAAGAAAATAAATGGTTCAAAAAATCAACGACCTATACTGGCTCATAAGAAAAAAATCACAAATATCCATTGACAAGAAGCTGCTAGTATACAAAGCAGTCATCAAACCAATAAGGACATGTGGAACCCAACTCTGGGGATGCGCCAGCAAATCAAATATAGATCTCATCCAACGAACTCAATCAAAAATTCTTCGTCTCATCGTAAACGCACCACGGTACGTGTCTAACCACGCCATTCACACCGACCTCAAAACTCCATACGTCACAGAAGTCATCAAAGAACACAGCATCAACCACTTCAACAAATTAGCTATCCACGCCAACCCACCGCTCCAACCGCTTTTACATGCAGATGCAATATATCTTAACAGTTATCGTAACCATTTCATTGATCCTGGCTCATTTATTTTGAGAGATCGCCTTTCAATTGTTTCCATACTCACAGGATAATTGGTAGTTTAACATGTATCGAATAGCAAAGGATTGAAAATAGATTTTTGAAACCCCTAATATTGTAAAATAGACTCGGGCCTCTGGAAGAATTGTAAAAATGTGCCCCGATTAGTCGGACTTTGGTCATATTACTGTGCATCCAGTGTTCACAACATCAACATTCCTTCATGTCCGGTGTGATGATGATCTCACACAGGGCAGCTAACGTTCGCCTCCATCGATACGTAAGTGATAATCAATTGCAGTAATTGAGGACAGCCGTGTAGCCACCACTGAACCACAACACACGGACATAACTACCTGTGAACAAAGTACAGTTATAGAAGACAGTACTATCTTCTGGGATAGAAGACCAGGTAAATCAATGAATGAAACCCGACATTTCGGAGGAACACAGATACTCGATTTTAGGTCGAAAAGTAAACCAAGCAAGAATCCAGCATGGCTAAGCCTGAAAGCGAAACATGAGGTCTGTTTGGTTTACTTTTCGACACTGAAAATGGAAGGGATATGTTAATTATAAACCTCAGTTTATTTTCACCCGGGATGCTCCAGCAAATCAAATATAACAATAATCCAAAGAAGCCAGTCCAAGATCTTGAGAACGATAGCAAATGCACCATGGTACGTCTCCAATGCCACACTCCACACCGATCTCGGAATATCAACTGTTCAAGATGTCATCAAACGAAAAAGCACCAGACACCACACCAAAATCGAAACACATACAAATCCACTCATAATGGCGCTACGGGCGAGAGTAGTCAACAGACGACTAAAAAGAAACTGGCCAATTGACCTGATGTAAGGTACCGAGGATCCGTCGCTGGACGACTCCTCATCAAGACACCGAACCAAACAGACCATTAGCTTATAGAATGAAATTCTGATTGCTGATTAACAATAATAAAAAAAATTCACCGGAGCTGAACGTCGTCACATCCCAGAAAACCGAACTCTTCATAGCCACTACCGTTAATACCTCAAATTGACAGAAAAGCAAACGCAACTACGAAGTTTCCTAAAAATGTATATTGGCTCTATATCTGAGGGTTTCCTTTTCGAGCTCTTCCTTAGGGTATTCCAAGAAATGTCAGGAGTTTACATTCTGTTTGTCAGTTGTGAAGGAGATTGTCTTCTAGGAAGATTATAAAGTTCCACAGAAAACTGGTTTCATTGGCACATTACAAAGTACACCACATTTTGAAATTTGACTCTGAAGCTTCCACGTGAAGTTTTGTTACCAACACTTGAAGAACCTAATAAGATGGTTCAAATGCTAACGCTTCTAATACGTATTCGGGAGGTGCCTGTTCGAATCTCGAACAGGACACCGATTATTATGACATCTACACACGGCGTAATGGAAGAAAATGCACATCACCACAATATTATACCAGTCTGCAACACACGCTGAGAATAATTTAAATTATATTGGGGATTTTAAAGTTAAATCACCAAATTTGGTAACAGTATCGACACGGGTTACGACAGTGCACAAAAGCGCAAAAAATTCTCTAATAGTTTTAATGCAACTGATGATGGCGTGATAGACCGAAACATGTTACGCAATAAACGTGTTAAATAAAGGCATATAACTTGAAAAAAATGAGAGTTTCAAAAAATGTTAAATTTGAATTTTGAAAATTTTAGCGTGTATAACACGAGCCGACAGTGAATACTTGAACAAAACGTACACACATTATCCCACAAAACAGAACTCATCATAATCACTGCTCAGATAACCATATATGGTATATAGGAATGTGAAATTAAGTGGATTATAATTATATACAAATTTTAATAATCATCATGATAAGAAAAAATATAAATAATGTCGCGGTTATAGTTCCAGGAAACATCCACATACAGATTAAAACATCCGTATGGAAGTGTAGGGCATAACTGTTCCCAGAACTCTCTAAAAATGTTAAATTTGAATTGTTTTTGATACGCTGGAGGTCTGTAAATACCAGCATAATTATACCGAAAATATACCCACCGATAAATCAATCTAAACAGAGTTGTTACACAATGTAGGAGCTAGAGAATACATCCACTACACCCAGTCATCCCTAGGCACAATGGGAGGCCGTGGTTAGATTTCCAACTAGCTGATCTCATGGGTTATACATGGAGGGGTTATATGCCAGCAACACCCATTTCAGTAGTTGTGACACTTGATTGAAGAAACACTAATATTAATAAAGGCCTCAGATTGGTGACGGCTAATGAGAATTCTGCTGGCCGGTAGTGGGTGTCGGGAACCGAGAAATCTCGTTTTCATGGCATGTAAACTTTCCGTTATCTCATGCCATGCATGTAATAAACTGATAAATTATGATTATTTGAGCTCAGAGAAGAAACCTCGTTGATGTGTATACATACTTTATAGAGTCAGGCCTGTTTTAAAGTATTTAGTTGGCAGTGTAAAATATTTCGTCGTTAAACTGGAACGTGGGAATGATTCTTAGTTCAGCATAGCCAAACGAAATAAATTGCAGACATAAAATTCTGCAAACCATAAAAGGGTCACCAAGAAAGTCTCTCCGCATCATGCATAGAAGAATAAACTAAAGCTTTAATCAGAAATGTTTTATGCCTGAGCGTAACTTATGTACATGTTATGTGATAAGTTTATGGTGTATCATTTTATTGTGAGTAAAAGAGAAAGTTACTATTCTAAATAAAAACGGCCATTCGAGGTCTTAGGAATTACAGCAGTAGGTCTGTATCACAAACATATTCTTGAGCCTCTCTGAAACAGCACCGTTTAACCACCTCAAACCACGTATCACGCTCCGGCGAAGGCAAAAGTCATAACCCGGAATCCCTCATAAGTGACGACATCCCTATAGAATGTGTTCGAGTTTGTACCGACCGGACGAAAATCACCGGAAATCCACGTCTGGCTATTGCAGCAATAATATTTACACCGATACAAAGTTCTATACTGAAATTGGATATTGTCACGTTATATAAGTGTCTGTAGGAGGAGTTTTGGATTGGATATTGGGTTTATTGGCCACTTCAGCACATAACTCGTAATTACACTTAATTATAGCGCCATGGTTGATTTTCGCACTTTACAGGTCTTTGCTAGCCCGCAGTGTCTTCAATAGTAGTTGTCTGGTAACAGCTTCGGACAATGGTTAGTCGTCTGCTTCCGGGCTCAAATTCTCTGAACGACGGCTCCTTTAAAGTTGCCTTTTTTCTTCACGGACTCCAGTACAGAACTCACTCAGTGCTTCAACTGACAAACTCCCAGGCTGGCAGCCATTTCACACCAGTCTTCTCTTCTCAGACTGACTTTCAACTGACAGCTGAACTGTCACTGACTCCTCCCTTCGGACTCCCGTATAGATCTGACTTGGTCGTCCCAATTGTCTTCCTTATAACCCCTTTGCACGGACCGAGTAGAAAACACCGTTTCAAAAAGTACCTCTATTGTCGCATGCGTATCCGTTGCCGTTTATCTCCCGGTCTTTGCATAGTAACGACTCTAAACGCTACAATATTTTATGTTGTCTATGGTACGTATATGGAGTTACGAATGTCATATACACGTAAGTAGAAATACTTGTATATATGTGACAGATACGATAAACACTTCGCCATCTGCCATCTTCATGGGAACCAGGCAGTGTAATGATAGAGGAGTGAAGAGAGCAAGTTATGTTGTGCATGTCAAAGGCTTCAGTGGAATATGGGAACGGATGCGCGAGGTTATAACGCTTTGAGTCAAATGCCAGTTACAGTTGGCACTGCCTACTATACGTAACAAAAATATAAGTCGCTAGTATAAAGCCATACGTGGAAGGTCAGAGCACAGGAGGTCAGATGGGATGGAGGTGGCATTGCACCAGCAGGCGAATATACAAGCGAGAGCCAGTGTGTTATCAACAGTTCTCAAGGCAGCAGCCTGCGAGTAGAGTTGAAGTGTGGCCATCGCCGAGTTCAGTTGTAGTCGAGCTAACTTCTAGCCATCCCCGGAGAGAGTTAAAGTGTATCAGTGCCGACGACAATTCTCCAGTGAGCAGCCTACAGTTGGAGTATAGCAGCGTTCGCGGAAAGAAGAACCGGACGTGTGTGTAATTGTGTAATTGGGAGTGTGTGATATAGTAATACATAGCTCCCCTACTGTAAACGTGTAGACTACTGAAGATAGAGTGAACTGATTTGCGAATAGGGTTATAAATCGTGAAACCCCGCAACAGTGTGATAATTAATTGTAGCCGTTACTTGTAGGTTGTTGAATAAACCAATTAACAATCCGAACGGCGTCTTCAGTGTCGAAACACGTTACACTGGTCAGAAGTGGGATTTGGACTTACACACGTGACCAACGAGATTCGAACTCGAAACACGTTACAATATGTTACTGTCTCGTCACCAAAATGCAGGGCAAAATCATGGTATGAAGATAGGAAACAGATGTTTTGAAAATGTGGCACAGTTCAGATATTTGGGAACAACGATAACAAATCAAAACCTGAATGAGGAAGAAATTAAGAGGAGACTGAACTCGGGCAATCCTTGCTACATTCAGTCCACAACCTTTTGTCTTCTCGTCTGCTGTCCGAAAACATAAAAATTAGAGTATACAAAACTATAATTTTGCCTGTGGTTATGTATGGGTGTAAAACTTGGTCTCTGACATTAAGGGAGGAACATAGACTGAGGATGTTTTAGAACAGGATGTTAAGGAGAATATTTGGACCGAAGAGGGATGAAGTGACAGAAGGTTGGAGAAAACTGCGCAATAAGGAATTTCATAAGTTTTACTTTTCTCCAAGTATAATTAGAATGATCAAGTCAAGGAGGATGAGGTGGGCAGGGCATGTAGAATGAATTGAGTGAAGAAGAATGCATATAGGATATTGGTGGGAAAGCCAGAAGGAAAGAGACCACTACGAAGATCAACGCGTAGGTGGGTGGACAATATTAAAATGGATTTTAGAGAGCTAGGATGGGATGGTGTGAATTGGATTGATCTGGCTCAGTACGGGGACCAGTGGAGGGTTTCTTGTGAACACAGTAATGAAACATCGGGTTACATAAAATGCTGGTAAATCTTGAGTAGCTGCAGAATTGGCGGCTTCTCAAGAAAGGCTCAGCTCCATGAGTAAGTAAGTAAGTGTAAAGCCCGCTTAAATTTCAACTGGAAATTTTGTCGGTTTCCAGAGATAACATTTCATTGATTCTCCGTTCTTTATTAGAGTCCTTGAAAAGCAATTTAAATCACTATTTCACTGAATGTGGACACTATCAATTTGAAAGTTATCAAAATACAGCTTGTCAAAATAGGAGACGCTGCTATCTGAATCTAATATTATCCGGCAAAGTTTGAAACTGCAATACAGAATGGAGTATACGCACATTCCACTGCAGTTTACTGCTGTCATATTCTAGCCCTATATCTCCTTACTACTAACTCTGAAAGCTAATGTGACGAAGAACAAGAAACCTTAGCCTTCTGCATATATTGACGGCTTGATCTTTGCTTACCATGAAGAAAAAGCAGCAAAATTCATAATTAGCAACTACAGTACATACTTCACACAGAAGGACGTTCATGCAAGAATAGCAAGCAACGATTATTATTTTAAGCGACTGATGTCGTTTTACAGTACGAGTATGGAGAACACCTCCATATATATACATCAGTGGTTTGTTGGAAAGTACGGATTTGATTTTTGGCAGGAAAATCAACTATGCGAGTTGATGTTAATAGGACCTATTAATTTCGTCTTTGTATGTCTAATAACATAAGCATAAATAATCTTATCTATCTGTCTGTCTGTCTGATTCTCTGACTGTCTATCTTCTACCTGTTGCTCTCACTTGGAACATAGAGAATACATGTAAAACTTCGTTTCACTTCAATTTCTTAATCTCAGAGAGCGGTGAAGACTCCTTGGAAAGGCGATCAGCCCAACACAAGGCCACTACCTGCATAGGACAACACAAACAGAGTAAATTCAAACAAATATTGATGCCTTGAGTGGGATTCGAATCCACGATCCCAGCGTTCAAGAATAGAAAATAAAACTTCAGTAAACCCAGAGATAACAAAGCTTATGCAAATATAGCGAAGATCTCCTTTGTTATTCGGCCGTGGGGATTCGTGACGCTGATTACTCGGGACCTTCTACCTGCTAAAGTTTGCACTAACTTCGCGGACAAGCGGCGGTCGCTCGGTCGGTATTGTTTGCGTGCGGACTCAAGCCACTGAGTTGTTTCTTTTTTGTTTCTCCTTTCTTATTTCTCTCGGGATATTTTCATTGGATTTTCCGTAAAATTTAAGCTGAATTTATGTATTATTTGTTTATTATTTCTTCTTCCTATAATTTGAGAAGCGTAAATTCTTAGCGCGAAGGGTATCGAAAAACACATTACCGAATGTAATAGATATGTAAATGAAGGTTACATCACGAAGAAATTTATACTTTACATAATTATCATATTTTACAGCCATGGATGTCAAGATGAACTGGACTTAAAGACGTACGAGAGAAACAAATATTTCTTTCGAAAAATTTCCGTGAAATGCAATGAATATAACGAAAGTTTTCGACAGTGCGAGGCATAGACAAATATTAATTACTGAAGTTATATTAGGTACACGGAGTGCGATTATGTTGCGAACCAGATTGAACTATTTAGTTCCTCACGGAAACATATCTGTTGCTAACAGCAGTGACAGATATATATTTCGCTTTATATAACACCGAGGGATTTAAACAGGAATGAAAAATTAATTTCAATTCCTCGAGAGTACTACGTAACGCTTTCCAAACTTACAGATAACATTTGAATGGGGATACCACTTTATAAAGGAAGTGTGGATGAATAAAGTTCAATCCAGTTAAAGTATATTTTTTTCATGAATTAATGATATTCCAGTTAAACTCATAACTCTGATCATATCTCTCCCGCTTAAAGCATCGCCTTGGTTTGTCAGTCTCTGGTCGTGAAAGGTATTATTGGAAAATATCTAGTCATATGCAAGCTCGCTGTCACGTGCTGAAAATCTGTTATGGGCGATGACAGTTATTTGATTATAGGAACAGAACAAAGGGAGATATTTATCTGGTATAGGATTACAAACATACTGTATGTACGAGTATGTCCCTTGCAGAAAGCATATTGTATTATGGCCGTGTCGAGTAAAAACCGACATATCAATATCACAGTGTTCTAGTATCGCGAAAAGAAAACATACTACTTATATTCTCATTTTTCGTCATGAAAATAAGTTACAGGTCGTAATCTATATATTCCAATATAATTATCTGTTAAAACTGTACCTTACCGCTCCATTAAGAGATAAATGTTTCATATTTTCAAATTCAATTTTCCGTCAAAGTAATTCAGAAAGTACTCCTAATTATGATCAGATTTGCATTCACTACACAACAAATCGCTGATCACTTAATAAAAAAGTAATAATTACGATAATCACAATTATATGATGACCTCAGATTACAGCCACAGTGAGTCTTCATAAAATCGTTTAAATGCAGTTACAGGCCTCCAAAATTTCTGCATTGACCCTCAATATGCATAATAGCATCTCATCCCTTGCTTTGTCTCCAAGATGATTTTATTCTTTGCAAAATGTTCTTATGCATTTCTTGTTCTCACCTTCCTTACTGCATGAACAGCCCGAATCAACCTCTCTGACTCAACCACCCCAACAACAACTAACTCCATGAAACCGAGTCCTTTTTTAGAAGCCAACAGTCACTCATTTACTCAAGAATTGCCCAATATTTTAGAAACACAAAGCTTCATTACCTTGTATACAAGAGCCTGCTATTGGTCTCTATCTTGAGCCAGTTACGCCAGTTACTTGGGAATTTGCAGTTCCTTATACCATTTCAACTCCCATTATAATCATGTGAATTTGTGAATTGCGAAAAGAAAACTGATACTGAAGATTACAGTCTTTTGGGGGATAACGCCAAGGAATTCGTTGGAAGTCTACAATCGTTCCGGAGAAATATGTCACCTCGATCTTCCGGCTTGAAGAGTGGGCCAAGGAAGAAAACAACATGAAACAGGGAGAAATAAGAAGCTTCAAAACGCCTGTTTATTTCAAAGGACCACATAGAATTGTATCCAAGAAGACAGAAATCTTCATAACCACTGTTGTGAGAACATCAACACCTCAATATTTACACTGTTCAGTAAGGGTCCTTGAGGATTTGCCTAATGATAGAATTTATAAATTAAGGAATATTGTTGTGCCCCAGGTTATTAATGGATATGCTTTATCCTAACAAGGGGTCAAATTTACGTTTTATTGATTAGAAAATAATTATAAGTTTTATAAATTTAAATACGTCGGGTGAACCACAAGTTGTAAACCCGCCGGAAGCCAAAGTTCAGGCGCCGTACATTCTTTAGCCATCCGGTGTCAGTTGTACAGTCTATAGAAATTGCTGACAAATCAAGAGACGACACGAGGCAAGTCTCGCCACCGCACAGTTTGCTGACTTCAGGGGTTTTGCGCGAGCAGCTTTTCGTGATGTTGAATGTTGAGGGGTTCAGACGGGAGTAGCCGCGAACACTCTGATTTTAGGAATAGCTCGGAACAGTCGCGTAGTAGGAAGGAGACGCGATGGAGTCAGATGTCTTCCTCTTTTGGGAGCGTGAGTACTTGCCTGTGTTCGGATCACCGATGATTGTCAATATATGATCCTGGTTCAATGATTTTGGTTAAACTGTTTTAGTGTATAAACTTTGGAGTGTACAGAGTAATTTTGAATTTTTGCCCCATACAGCTCCTCGCACTCGAGCACTGCTGGAGCTTTTAAACTGGTAGTTGTTTGACCACCCTCCTTACAGCCCTGATATATCTCCGAGCCACTACCAGCTGTTTACTTTTATCATACCTGAAGAACTGGTTGAGAGCACAGCGCTTCAATAATAATGAGGAGTTTAAGAAAGGTGTCAAAACGCGGCTGAGCTCACAGGCGAAAGGCTTATTTGACACAGGCATACAAAAACTTACTCCTCGAGGGCAAGTGCCTCAGTTCCGGCGGTGACTACTTTGAGAAGTAGCTTAAGTATGTACGATGGGGTACCCAAAAGAAACCGAACTATTTTTTTTGTGGGCAGAGCTTTTGTAGTACCGCGTTTTGCCGCTATGAGCGCATAGAGCTAACATTCCTGAGTCGATAAGCCGACTAACGTTGCTTCAGAAGGTAAGGACTAGTTTCGGCAGAGTTTATAGTGACAACTGTTTTGTGTGATCGTCGTTTTTGCAATGGCTGATTTTCGTGAACAGCGTGCGGCGGTGAAATTCTGCTTTTTGCTCGGGAAAAGTGGAACAGAAACTCTTGAAATGTTAAAAACGGCGTACAAGGACGATGCTATGGGGAAAACTCAAGTGTTTGAGTGGTTTTCCCGTTTCAAAAATGGTGAAATGTCAATTGATGACAAACCTCGTTCTGGTCGTCCTTCCACGGCCCGAACACATGAAAATGTTGAAAAAATTCGTGAAATCATCAAGGAAGATCGACGACGGACCATTGAAGAAATTGTGGAGCTGTCGGGAGTGACTTGGAGCTCAGCGGCCAGATTTGTGGCAGTCGGGTGACTGGTTTTTCCATCATGACAATGCCCCAGCTCACACAGCCCTGTCTGTGCGACAATTCTTGATCAAAAATGGTATGACCCCTGTTCCTCACCCTCCATACTCACCCGACCTTGCCCCGTGCGATTTTTTTTTTTGTTTCCTGGAATGAAAAGAGACATGAAAGGAAAAAACGACGGAGGCGCTGTCAAGCATCTCAAAAGATGAATTTAGACAATGTTTTGAAAAATGGAATAAAAGACTAGACAAGTGTATTAGTGTAAGTGGGGAGTACTTTGAAGGGGATTGAAGGTTTGTGCTTAAAATCTGAATAAATAAGTTTAAAAAAAATAAGTTCGGTTTCTTTTGGGTTCCCCCTCGTACGTATTTCTTTATGTAATAATTTTTTCTCATTGCTTGTTTAGGTAACAGCTCACCGCACGTTACTTTCTGTATAGCCCTCGTACTACGAACTAGGAAATCTCTGTAAAAAGTAATTACCAAGAAGAAAATCACTGCTATTTCTGTGAAGATGGAGGTATAGTATATTCCTCCGAGATATCGGTAAACATCTACTAGACTATACGATATCACATTCAGAAGACAGCATTTTTCTTAGCCACCGCCGTGAGGACTTAAAACGTAACATTAAACATAAATCAATTTTTTTTATAAAAATAACACAATGTGGACGGCGTACAGTATTTTGGTCCATTATTAACTGGTGAACATTTGGAACCTCACATCCTAAACTAGTATCGTGACGTGATACATACACATTAAACACGATATGAATCAATCCTTCTGAAGCAAGAAAAAATCCATGCCCATTGCAATTGTTTTGAATGTCGCAGACAAGCATAGATGCGACAGTCCTTTAAAGCCCAGCCGTTCTACGCATACCACCTGCTTTAATATACTGTAACCCTGCAGTCTGAATATACAGTGTATTAATGTGCTTAGTATGTTTCTCACAGTATACAGCAATGGGCTAATACAAGTGAAATCTTTTACGGAAAGAAGACAAAGTTCATCGAACCTCCCACTGATTTGTTAAAATTATAAGTTATTGCATCTATGAAAGCATACACATAACAGAAAGTAGAGAATACTGCACAACGAAGAATTCTGTAATTTGTACCTTCACCAAATAATTCATCCATCCATCCATCCATCCACCCACCCACCCATCCACCCATTCATCCATCCGTCCGTCCGTCCATCCATGTATGGCTCTACAGCCCTTTCTTGGATCTTGGAGGCTTTTCCAGTTCCTTGACCTTTTCACACAGTCAGTAGGATTTCTCGTACAGCGGATCAGCCCGTCCCAAGGAAGCTACTTGCACACAGGACAGCACAAACACAAAATAAACGCACACAGATATATATGCCTCGGGGGGATTCGAACCCACAATCGCAATATTTGAGCGGGAGAAGACACTTCATACCTAGGACTGCGCGGCCGCTGTGATCGGCCACCAAATATTATTACAGTGATAATATTAAGATCAAGGAAATATGTGAAGCATATAAAAACACGTGAGAAACAAGAAGCTCATAAACAGTTTTAATCGGGAGGCAAAAATTCTGCTTGAAAAACATAAGCGACTATTGGATGATAATATTAAAATGCATCTTAGAGTGACAGGATGACGTGACTGGGTTCATACGGATCAGGATAGATATAAATGATGGACACTCATCAGACAGGCGATGAACTCCCTGGTTCCGTAAAACGCGGGTGGAATATCTTGTTTAAATTAGCGGCTATACCTCCGGAAATATGGCTTTTCCTCGTTAACAAAAAAAAATTGAACATTTTCCATCTTTCTGGGCATGTTACCGTCTTTGCCCATCTAGTTCTCCTCAGTTTCATTGCTGTAATAATATTTGGTGAACAGTATAAATATGGACCCCTCAATATGTAATTTTTCTCTGGACACTTGTTACTTCCTTTGTCTCAGATTCCAACATCCATCTGAGCACATTACTACGAGTACAACCGTCCTGGACTGGAGAACGTTATCAATACTTTGGAGGACAACCAAGACCTCAGCGAATTTCTTCTGTTTAGACAGGATGTGCGTCATCAAACTCCTCCGTCAATTAAGAGCGGAATGGTTACCCCAAATTCATTCTGAATTATGTTGCATATATTGTTAACTTTGACTTCCATTTAATGCAGATATTAAATGCTAATATTAGACCATTAAACAGCACTACACATGGCCAGAAATCATTTTCCTTTTTCGCTCACAATTTTTTTCCCTTGGCACTACAGCCCCAGTGGGCCCAGGCTTACCTCCATGAACTTCTCCGTTCACTTCGGTTTTTCTAGATCTTACACAATTGGTAGGACCCCTTGGGCGGGTGATCAGCTCGTCGCAAGGCCTCTACCTGTACACAAACACAGAAAAACGCACACACACAAACTAAACATCCATGCCCTGAGTGGGATTCGAACCCACGATCCCTGTTTCCAAGTGAGCGAAGACAGTACATGCCTTAGACCGCTCGGCTACCGTGACCAGCCTCACAATATATGCTATAGAGAATTATTTCAATTAAATAATGTGACGAATTGCTAGACAACGGTTAGATAAACACGTTCCCAACCGTTACACTGTCAACTAAAATAGATGTCCGTTGCTGGACAACGGGTTTGATTAGCACGATATTACATGCGTAACCGGCACATGAACAGCAATAATGGAACTCTTTGAGGCGGTTATCTCTATTAGGTTCTCCGGCATGGAGTGTTAAATACTTGAATTGTTACCAAGTAAGGGCTAAGCAGGCAGACATCGAAGACTTTATTTTGCGTGTTATAGTTACAGTAATCTTCAGAATGTTATAACTACTTGCAGTTACGACTCCTGAATATCCAATAAACTCAAACAACAAATATAGAACCCATATTTGTTCGTCACTCTAACCCCTTTTTTTCTGTGGCGCTACAGCCCCCAATTTGGGCCTAGGCCTACCTCCATGAAACTCCGTTTCACTTCGGTTTACTAGATCTTACACATTCGGTAGGACTCCTTGGGCGAGTGATCACCTCGTCGCAAGGCCTCTACCTGTAGACAAACACAGAAAAACGCACACAAACATCCATGCCCTGAGTGGGGTTCGAACCCACGATCTCGGTTTCCGAGCGAGCGAAGACAGTGCATGCCTTAGACCGCTCGGCTACTGTGACCGGCTACCCCTTATATACACTATATTATTATATACTTGTTAATTAGGGTTTACTTTAGACTACTATAAACAAAAATCTAGGTCATTGAATTTTAGTCAACACTCGCTTCCCAAACATAACCCGAATCTGGCCAGCAGTTCGGACGGTTTAGCATGACAGCAGACAGATGAGACTTTCAATATACCGCCTTCACCTCGTCCTCTTTTCGATTCTGCGGGTAGAAGGCGAATGGCATGCTGTCCGCGCAACATCCACTGCTAGCCGCATCGAATGAGACTTCGGCTGCGGTCTTGCTGACGTGCGGTATTTGCCCCGTGAGGGAGGGAACGAAAAGCGAATGAGAGGTGACTCATCTATTGCTACCAAGCCGTCTGTCCGGTACTGAGTTCTCCTCCTGCCGCAGGATAAAATTTGTTTTGTTGCGTGGGTGTCACACGAGCAGTCTCTACAGGTTCAAAACCAAACAACTGTGTATTTACATTTGTGGAAATTAACAAATCAGAATATTGATGTTCACAGAGCTATTTTAAATAAACAAAAAACAATGACCTCTAAATTTTTCTCTACCCGTATGATCAGACATGGTTATGAAAACAAACATTTGTTTTCCGAGAATGCAGTGAAATCAGTGTCATTTAAATAAAGGATCATTATATCCAGGACAGCTCGGTTTAAGCTTTCCTTGTTTTTATTTACTTTCATTTATTCATTCTCGAGAGAGAATTAAAGAACCGAAGGAAGGAACAAATTTCTTCATTTTCATTTCTCAAATTTTTCGTCTTCCCTTTTTTATGTTTTGTCCCGAGTTCCTTTCCTTAAGAAATGAATGAAAATAACGGAAAGAAAGAAAATAAATAACAAACAAAATATCAGATCGATATGGTATGTAGGCCCGTTACTAAGCAAGGACCTGGAAATAAGCAGTCATAAAACAGCCGTTGCTAAGTAACGGCTCCGCATACAAGCATGTTTCCACGGAAACGATTGCACTGCAACAAAGCAACGGTGTCTTCTGTGCGGTCCCTGCCGAGATGTTATAAGTAGGGCAGTTAGTGAGGAGTTACTCAGTGGGTGGAGAGGAGCGAGTGGTTGGTGAGTCAGTTAATCAGTTAGAGAACTGCTGAGGTACAGTTGTTATGATCTGTTGCTTTCAGAAGCTGGTAGCTGAGGTCGGGAAGATTTCGATAACCCAGACTAAGGGGAACGTCCGCCGTTGAAAGCCGCTACCAAGCAACGGCTAATGAAGACCTGACTGTGGACACTAGTGTGTGCGTGTGTAAAAGTGAACTGTAAAGTGTAGTCGCGCGCTGTATCAATGAGTCCAATAAATCCGGCAAACAATCTAAAACACGTCATTAGTCAATCCATCACGTGACACTATCATCATAGAGATTTCGGGGTAGATGGGAGGATAATATTAAAATTAATCTTGAATAAATTTGAAGGATAGTGCGTTTTCAAAAATTTCGCTCCATGGAGTTAAAATGTGTCGAATATACTACGTTAAGCTTGAGGGTAGAGTCAAGTAAGCACAACTAAGTACATGGTCTGTTAGCATCGGAGTCGAGCCAAATGAAACACGTGCTGAGGTTACCCCAGTTAAGAGAATTACAGTTCCAGACGTTTGCGCAGCCGATCACTTTATTGGCTGATAAATCCCGGCTTATAACGAAACCATCCAGAGTAGAAAGAAAGGGAACCAATGTTTTAATAATTTTCCCATCAACCTACTTATCTGCTTTATATACACTCATAAGCATCAGCAATATACATATGTGGACACATGTAGGCGACAATGTTATATGGTGGGCACATAACTTGGAGCAACTTTGTTAGCTGAAGAGTTGAAATGTTAGTCGCCCTTTTAAAGAAAATTTTATTCAAAATTAAAAAGAATGTTCATGCAATTTGTTCATACTTTTCCTTCCTAGCCCTTCAATTTTCTTGCCTACAAAAATCTGAAATATAATGTTTTAAAACTAGTAGCAATTAGAAGTGTATACCTTGACCTATTGTTTCAAATTATTAATTAACGATTCGTTTGGCATTGAGAGGAAGCATAAATTTCCGTATCTAAAGGTCACTGTAATGAAACAAGTATTTTCAGTATGAGATTTTAGGTTTTCAATTTAAGAGAAGATTTGGATTTTCTTTAAACTATGATTACAGGTAGTCCACTGATTTTCAACCAACGTTTCGGAAGGACCTTCTGTCTCTATCTCTACAATGTAACGTTGACGTAGTTCATATAAAATATTTTCCTGTTACATATTTCAGATATTTGTACAAAAAATAATTCTAATTTGGTTTCTTGGCTCATTTGGAACTATCCATGTTTAATATCAGATTAATGAAACATAAGGTAATGTTTAATTAAACATTTTCCCCCGTGATTCGTGGTGGGTCGTCGTGGCTCTTCTCAGATTTTGTTACAAGTTCTTAAATAGGTCATCATCGCTTTCGCATCATAATTATCAGATTCATAGATATTTTGTTACTTCGAGTTCTACAGTATAATGTACGAGTATATGCAATTGTTCCAACATCATTCAATCACTCACTCATGGAGCTGAGCCCTTCTTGAGAAGCCACCAGTTGTGCAGCATTTTATGGAGCCCGAAGGTTCAATAATGTATTAACAAGAGCCCTCCGCTATCCATATCCTAAGCCACATCAATCCAATCCATACTATCTCATTCTATCTCTCTAAGTTCCATTCTAGTACTGTACACCCATCTGCATCTTGGTCTTCCTAGTGATCCCTTTCTTTCTGGCTTTCCCACCAATATCCTATATGCATTCCTCTTCTTCCCAATTCGTGCTGCATGCTCTGTCCACCTCATCCTCATTTACTTACTAACTATTATTATTATTATTATTATTATTATTATTATTATTATTATTATTATTATTATTATTATTAGAGGGGGCGGGTTTCCCCATGAACTTAGACCAGTTATTGGTCCATTGTGCGTCCCCCTTTACTTTAATTTCTACTGTCGCCATATCCTACCGGTACTGGTGCGTGCTATCAGCCCAGGAGGACTTGTTCCCTGAATTTTTCCTCCCTTAAAAATTCCACGACCTCCGCCGGGTTTGAAACCGCGTACCTTGAGTCATGAGGTGGGAACGTTACCCCTAGACTACGGAGGCCGCTTTACTTACTAACTAATTTTACTTACTCATAGAGCTGAGCCCTCCTTTACTTGATCATTCTAATTATACTTGGAGAAGAGTACAAGTTATGAAGTTCTTTATTGTGCAGTTTTCTCCAACCTCCTGTCACTTCATCCCTCTTCGGTCCAAATATTCTCCTCGACATCCTGTTCTGAGACATCCTCAGTCCAAAGTCATTAAATAAAGTAGAACATGAAGAAACATATCCATACACCTCATGGCAGATGTTAGAAGTGGAATGCTGCAGGTAGAATAAGTACAACCATCTGAATGAAACGCGAAGAGCTTTCAGTAATTGTAATTGCACGTTTATTTAGTGACTGCTGTTAACTGCTCTCTGAAGCTGGCTTCTTGATCTCCGCTCTGTAATTAAACCATTTCCTTTCTTGTGGTCGTATCCGTTTTCCTCATCAGGAGATCTTGTTGACACAGCTTTGAATGATTCAGCCAATAACGTTCAACGGACCCTTATTCAATCTCCTCGCTCGCCAGTCACAGGTTTAAAATACAGAAACAAATAGACATTAATTTTTTGTTCGAATAACTAAAAGGATCCAGCCTGATCATGAAATAGACTTGGCACACAAGAGCATGCCCAGATTAAATTAAAGTAATGTGTTTCACCATTCATTTCAGATTCTTCTGTCTTCTTTTCCTCCCTAGAATGTAACGATTAATATATATAAAACTATAAAACTATAATTTCGCCTGTTGTTTTGCAAAGCTATGAAATATAGTCCCACAATTTTAGCGAATACGTGGTACAATGGTTTCAGCTCTTATCTGCGACTTGGTCATATCTTCCGTTACGTCAATATGATGCATGCTCTCGGCGATCAGGGGAACAATTTGTATCTGCATTTACACCGTAGCTGAGAACAATTCCCTAACCAATTTAATTTAAACAACCCTCATGTAAATTAATAGATATTTCTAAAATTCGCATATTTAAACACAAGGAAGAAATGACATTATTTTTTAGTCTTATCCCTTTAGAATTCGAAATAGCACTATACAAAATGTTATCCAATTATAACGTTGTTCCTTTTCCTCTCGTGCTTCTGTGGAGATGAGACTACAGGATATAAGTACGCATTAGTGGAGTTTCAGTTCTTGCTACAAAAATTTCAACAGTCAAAGAGGACTCCAAAGTTCCAAGAATTGCATGGTAGGCTACTTCTGTATAAAGCAAGCTGAAAGTACTGCCAACTGCAGCTCGTGTGGAAAGGTACGGGTTGTACACTGATAATATAAATGGAAAAGAACAGGAAAAATATACACGACGCTTTTTTCATGTCTAAAATTCCGTCGTTGTGAGATAAAAGAATGTTTTTAATTTAGGACTATAACTACGTACTTTTAGTTGTAAAACCTTTTGAAACCAACTTGTCTAGCGTAAAAATATAATTATAAGAGACAAATATTTCGGCGTATTTGCTCAAAGCAAAAACTGTGGAGACAGAGAAACAGCCGTTGCTACATAAAGACCGGGGCACACGCAGCAGAGGAACTCGTCACGTATGCTGTGACGTCACGCAACAATAGAAGAGGCGTTGCAAGCGGCATTTTCTGTGGGTTTGCGTCGCACTCATTACTACACGACTGCGCGGTAAACACATTTCTGCAGGAGAGAATCAACACGCAACAATAGATGAAGTGGTGTTTTCTGTGCGTACTCCCCGAGGCTATGTAACGAGGATCTCACGCAGCTAAAATAATTTGAGTTCCGGAGTTCCCCAAGTGAGCACTTAGTCAAGAGTTGAGCTTTGCGAAGATAACTGAGAAGAGATGGCAAAGAGGTAGTTTGCAGTTGTAGCAGAGAATTGGGTTGAGATTTCCGGAGTTGGCAGTTGGCAGATGGTGGAGGAATCGAGCGAGTTCAGTTTAGAATTAAAGTCCGCCAGTGAAGAGAAATCTTTGTGTGTGCTGTAGTGACAGCGAGACTGTTGTAAATCTGTTGCCGCGATGTGTTTATTGAAGACTGAGAACATTAGTGACTGTGTAACGGTAAACTGTAGCGAGAGATCTGCGAAAGCTCTGTAATTACCTGTAGTTACTAGTTGGGTGTTAATAAATCCCGTCATTTAATCATCCAATTCAAAATCCGTCCATAAGTCACGTGCAACCTTAATATGGAAAATATAGTAGCGTTTGATTTACCTAAAAATTATCCATTGTTAACAGTTTAGCAGTAAACATTATAAATTTCGGTTGAATAGTAAGCTAATTATGAAATATATGAGTACGGTAAAATCATCTCATAATTCTTTGAAGCACGAAGTTTTTCTAATAATATTTTATAATATATTTCGTACCTCAACGAAAACACACGACTTCTCCATTACCGAAATGGTTAGTGTTACTTTAAAATATCATATTTTATTATGAAAATAATAAGAAATCCATTAACACATTTTGTGTGGGCGAAGTTCAAAGATTCTTAATCTTAATATGGTTGGTACATACAGTAACCAGTGTGTTTAAGAGGCTTTGATGACATTCTTACATCAAAGGAGATAGAGTAAGACATGATAATAATTAAAGAAGTGAAAGAATGAAAATGTAGTAGAACAATAACCCAAAAATATACCAGAAGATTAAAACACTTATGAAAGGAATCGATTTATTTATAAAACACAAGTAAGAGTCAGATGTTACTTGAATTAATTTCTGGAGAAAAATCATATGTAAATAAAATGTCATTCAAATCTTCATGAAGGTCTCAAAAATTCGACTGTCATATAATCAACTCACAGATTTTACAGAGTAATAAACAAGTAACATAGACATTGTCATGTGTTAGTGGTTAGCGTGACGAATAATAATGGGTTCTGGATTAGATGAATAGATTTATTGGACACTCACAAGTCATAGCTATAAATAATTATAACTATCTAAAGATTATATCACACAAAATGAAGTCTTCAACGTGTGCTTACTATTCGTTGCTTGGTAACGAATATTATCTGGATAACACTTAAGCTATCGAACTGCCATATGAAAACTTTCTGACTGCCTTTAACGACGTTTGTCCGTCGAATGAATGCATGAAGATTCTCCATGGCTCCTCATATAGGATAGTTCGCAACCACGGAAATTCCTTCAAGCGTGTTCTTTGACGCGAAACGTGTTTTAACATTCCGTTTTCTAGCAATGGATTATATCGTCACAATATCATAAAGATAGAAATGTTCGAATGACTTAGCAAGCGACCTGAATTCCCACCAATGAAGGAGACATATTCTAAACCGTGTCTCAGATTAATGTGTGGGCAGAGCATTTACAGAGCGTTGATACTCTCAGCTATGATATCGAATGCAGGTCACGGATTTTCGTGTTTTAGTATGCAGTAATTAGCACACCCACACAGTTATATATATTTTACAAGAGCTATAATTTTATATCTGTGGAGAAATCAAAGTTCGTGGCTTTTAAGTAAAAGTATCTCGCCAATTAAAAAGTTTCATAAATAAAGAAAGTCCATAATATGTCTCAACCTTTAATTATTTACAGTATGAAATATCATAGCAACAAAACTGAGTTCAGTAATTAAATATAACCCCAAAAGTCCTACCATACAGACTTTAAATATGATATCTCTAAAAGAACTGGAGGTTGAAATTGTACAAACTGACGGCGGTTCCAGCAAGCTTGTATGGGTGAGATATGAATGATAAAAGAAAGTGATATAGGGACAACTATTATTTCAGAAAACAAGTTTCTGAGACTTGTTGGTGTGGTCACAATAAAGTCATTTGAAAAACCACAGAATATAAAGATACAACACATTTAACAGAGTAAGATAATAGACGAAAAAAAATACATGGATTCATCTCACACGTAAAACGAACGATCAAAATGTGTAAAAGGAATATTAAAATTTAATCCAAAATACCAAATGGATGTTCTCTGAGGGAGAGATCAGTTATTCTAATATGGAACCGGGATAGTTCAAGACACCTAATCAGAGATTCTGAATAATAATTCAATTCAATACGAGCCAACAGACGCAAGGCCAATTACAGACAATGCACATTGTATTTAAAAATATTGTTATTGCTAGTGGGGTGGGAGAAAGTCCCTTGTACTGTGGCCACTTCTGGCCTATTTTACCAGCCCCAGATGATAGGTGAGGGTGATTGTGGAGCAATCGGTGGAATGAAGATTGGCAGGGAAAGCCGAAGTACTCGGAGAATACCTGCCCCAGTGCTACTTTGTCCACCACAAATTCCACTTGACCAGACCCGGGATTGAACGCGGGCCGCCGCGGTGGAAAGCCAGCGACTAACCGCTTGAGCTATGGCGTGGCCCTTTAAGATAGTTACATACTGGACAAACGTATCATAAAATCAAAGACTAATTAAAGGTAAATATTGGAGGAAAACACATTAATGCATGTAAGGAAACAAACAAAATAATAATAATTAATTTCAATTCTTTACTATTTACGTGCCGAGTCAACAGTCGCAAGGCCAATTACAGACACAGCACAGTGTAGATACAGGTAACTACATTAGGATAATCACAACATAAAGTCAAAGACAGATTACAGGCAAGCACTGCAGGAAAACACATTAATGCAGACAAGTAAACAAACAAATAATAATAATAATAATAATAATAATAATAATACAATAATAATTTCATTAACATAAATTTAAGTTGTTATTGAGAACGGGGAAATGAAACGTATAAATATTTAATTGAGAAATGAAAAGTATAGATTTTTAGAGAGGATAATAATAATAATTCAGTTTATTGTTGTTTATTGTACATGCAAATAATAATAATACTAACAATTATACTATATTTAAAAATCGTTTGGGGAGAACATCCCTGGCTCCGAATACGTCAACATCCCTGCAGACAACATTAGCAGCTGCGGCACATCTAGCACAGGGACAAATTTTAGATGAGGAGCAAACATTGAACCGTA
>NW_019731608.1:68029-98039 GCF_002891405.2 Cryptotermes secundus
AATATCCCAAACCCTTGCTCATTTAAAAGAAATTGGAAAGGTGCAATTAGTGCCGTAGTATTGACAGACTTCAGAGACTTTATTTTTGCTTAAAACTTTCTCACGAAATTTCATTTCCATGAAGAGATACTTATGAAAATCGAAATATTCTATCAATTTTTTTTAGATATCTGTAATTCCAAAATATATAGAAACATATCCCGTGGTCTGGAGCTCACTCAGCCTCATTAACTAATTATGCAAAAGGACAACTTTACCTTTACCCAGGATTTCAACAAGCGAACGAATGAACGAAATCAGCCACGCAAGTTGTGCACATGTCACACAAAGAAGTATTATTTTGTTGCTTGCATTATCCACAGGCGGATAACAGTATCACGCAAACACCAGAACATTTGCCTCATAATTAAGAAGCAGTATATTGTCCTCATTTCTTCAGATTGTAGCCAGCTGTGTTGTGAAAATAAATGTTATGCATATAGTATTACATTTTCATTACTTTGCATGTGGTATATGAGGTAATAACTTAGGTTTACATTACAATAAATCGTCACAATAACAGTTATTACTTCAATATAATCCTTTATATGGGGAAATTTTCAATTTTCAGTAATCTGTTCTGTACACAGAAAAAGTTGCGCGTCAACGTAGTGAGTAGGTAAGTGTCTGATATGCAACAGACCTGCAACTATCGTACGCTTCTGTGGTTACAATAGAAGCAAGAAACTGGTGCCATAAATTGAAGAAAACCTGCCTAGTACACAAAGCACTGGTTCTATTCGGCTGTTCTTGATATGGTTTAGGTCTTCCCTCCTAGAATGTAGTATTGAGAAGGAAGCAAATCGCTTCTGGAGTTTTGAAAAATGGGGGTAAGGACGGAGCGATCTCTAAGCTTCTTCCGATAAGGGCGCTATTCAATCTAATTCCGTTGCAGGCCTGCATTCTGCATCACTTCAAAATCAGGACAGGATATTTTTCATACTTCGATCCTCAGACTCCCAACAGAAGTTAGACCTTTTTTAATTATATATGAATTTCAATTACAGTTAAGACCTTTATTAAACATGAAGCGCAAGTATAGCTCAGTCGGTAAAACGGCGGGCTACGGTCTAGACGGCAATGGTTCGAATTAGCAAGAAATTTTGTTCTTTTCCACAGAGTCCAGATCGGAGCTTGGATTCACCTACCCTCCTGTCCAAAGTGCATCGGTTCCCCGGGGGTTAAAGCTAATGGGGAGTGAAGCTGACCACTTACCTCCAAACATTACCAAGGTCAAGTATGGTAAAGCTATAGCCCCCATTCCACCACGTGTTTCATGATATAGTGCTCAGTAACTTAAGAACAGAATCACCGTCTCACTTTTCATATTAAGCATAGAATCCTGGGACACACAAGGGTTTAAATCGTTTACAATATTATATTACAATATACAATATATATTTAAAATTTAGAGAAAAATTATAAAGGATTTTAAAATTAGAACTAAAGATTTTATAATGCTACTACAGGAACGTCAAAATTAACGTGTGTAAAATAATCTACAAACCAGACAGATATCAACGAAGTAGATGTTGATAATAACAAGGAAACTGTTTTAAATGTTAAATTTTCGGCTGGGTGCAGTGTGACAGCAACGTGAATGTTATACACCTGATGATGGCCGTCTGAGACCGAAACATGTAGTGTAGAGGAGCATGATCAAGGACACATAATATATTGTTTGCACTTGGGACGGAATTTGTATCATTATATCATTTATCGTTTAAATCGTGTTTATAAAATGTGTATTCCTTGTCGCTTCTCTCATAGGAAACGACAAAGTCTGCATACAATATGAAGACGTGCCCTTAAATGTCTCCCACACTGTAGTCTACGTGTCTTATCTTTCTTCACTTTTATGTTTCTTTCTGGATAATACCCTGTCCTAATACGACGTTAGCATGGCTTTGAGGCGCGTTTATACTTTATTTACGGCACGTTAACAGCAGAGCACTACAATAACAAACACAAATTGTAGTACAAAGATTTCGCTGAGATGTCCTAATGTGAGGTATTCATAATGTTCACCAGTAATGGACAAATACGATCTAAAACGCCGAAAAACAAAAGTGAAAATAATCGAAATGTAACATCATCCCAGGCAACTCTGTAGTTTCAAACGCCTGTACTGCTGCTTAGACGCAACACGTCAAACAAGCGTGTCGAAGAAGTTGCCGCGTTAACATGTGTGAGTCAAGCTGAGTGCAGCAGCATCAAAGCAAGATAAAACTTCTAGCATTCTCGTGTAAGTCGAATTTCTACTGCAGCCTTTAAAGAGTAAAATAAGAAATTGTGAAACAGAATGATGACGTCAAGATACTGTACTTCAACTACAGACACATTTAGGCACGCCCAGCAGTAGTGAAACTGCGCTATGGCGTATCATTCTCGTCAACTGTTCGGCTGCCTATGATATAAATGTGCGATTCTTCTTAAAATTAAGGTGAAAATCAGATATAATACTCCACATGATTCTTGGTTTATTTAGCGATGCTTTCTAAATTACAAATCTCATATAAATTCAAACAGGAGGATGAGTATGAATGACGAATTAGGAAGATATGGCCAGGGCCTATTTTACAGGTTACTAAAGCAGAATTTTGGAGGAACTGAGGATAATCACAAACCCATCTGGCTTCCGGGATGAGAACTGATTCTGAAAGCTAAAGAATAATTCTCCCGAGTACTCCTGGCGTATTTTGTGAGTGGAAGGTTGAATTTCCCTGTATTTAAATGTACAGACATATTTTCTCCTTTTACAGTTCCCGTCTTTGACTGTTCGGTAAGTGTGAACACATAATAGAAATTTGTACAGTACATGCATGTTTTATTACATGTGAGCTCTTAATTATTCTATAAATGTTTCAAAATGAGAATGATCCTGTCGTGAGTAGGACACTAATTGCCGTGTTATCGCTTCCATTAATTTAATAGTCAATTCTGAGACATTCTATAAAATTTGTTGCAGACGGCAAAGATATTGACTGCATCTGCCGATAATCCTACAAGTTTCTAAGTGCTTAAATAATTCAAAATCCATTTGGATGCAATATGACTGTAGATGCCGAAGTGATATTCAACCAGACGAGGCTAGACAGTAGATCTTTCTCTTTCTTATTCCCTCATGTGAACTTCTCCCTACCCCTTGACATTTCCAACATGATTCACGGCCGATGAAGTACATCCCTCTTTTTCCTGAAGCCCTGGTGCAGGACTGCTCTAAAGCGTAAAGGAGCAAAAACATAAAAGCGAAGACGGAAGAGACAACAAGAAAGGAAAGTGATTAACTCATACAAAGCAAAATTAAAAATGTGGAATGAATTTGAAAGTACCTTAGAATTAAGGACGTTCTTTCTAACTGGTGTTTTATTTTTCTCAATGTTAAAGGCAAGATTCCGACCACTGGCTGTTACTTCGCATATTGACCCGCGAGTGGCCAGCTAAGAACAGTTGTAGTTCCAATTTCACGGTCTCTTTAAAAAACAAAAACATATTGTAGACACATTACTGTTCTGAAGACGAACACACCAATTAATTATTAATACAGTAGCAGTTAATCAAGGGATTTAGTTGAATAATCATATGTGTATCATGTCATTTGTAAAATAAGGACGTGGGAATATAAGTGGGAATGTTTAGACCTGAGACATTAATTTTATAACGAAAAAGTACAGCATATAGCTCATAGAAAGAACGAAAAAAATATCCTTCATTCTTTGTCAGTTTTGAGGTTTTCACGGCGATGACTATGAAGAAAGTCGTCTTCTGGGTTTAGGCGCCGTGTGTTTTCTCGTTTTGGCCGACGTTTCGGAGGAACTTATCGCCTCCATCTTCAGAGCAGTTGAATGCAGAGAGCAGTAGCTACTGCTCTCTTCATTCCAAGCCATTCTACTACTCTGAAGATGGAGGCGATACGTTCCTCCGAAACGTCGGCCAAAACGAAGAATACACGGCGCCTAAACCCAGAAGACGACTTTCTTCATCCTTCATTCTTCTTTACCAAAATTGTTCTGATTTATACATGCCTTGATAAATAACATTTCCTGTAACTGAATGTTGAAATTGACTAGGCGTAAAAGAAAGATTATATTAGTAGGATCGTCAAGCAGAACTCTTAAAGTAAAATTTCCCATTGCACACATTAATGGTCCTACACATTTGTTTGTTTTCGCTGCTAATTTATACTTTTATAAAGAACTTAATCACAGATTCTCCGTATGTTACATTTGTCTGATATAACTTCAAAGTTTAGTGTCGTCGCCATTTTGTAATCGTTGACTTAAGAATAATATTTCATAAACAANTGTCTCCAGTGATTAATTAGTTATTGTTGTTAAACTGGCTCTCAAAGAAAATAATCGCATGACTGCCATGGTGATATTTTTATATTTCACAGAGAACTGCATCAATGGGAAAGAGTTTACGACTGGATAGACATTTTATACACTCACAAAAGTTGTAGTTACTCTTAGTGTCTGTCAGATGGCTCTGACTGGTGCCTCGACATGTAATGCGAGAAATAAAAAGGCTGGGAAAGGAATAGGAGGGAAATTAAAGGGGTTTACTTCCTGTTGAATTTTCATCGACCCTTAACACTGGAATTATACGTATGTAGACTTACTGGAAGGTCTGATGTATGTCACGAACCGGTTATGTGACACTCTCCTTAGTGAGCTCCAATACAAAGTAAACCGTAGAAATCAGCCTGAGAACCACTGGTTTTCTCGAACATACAGATAAAAAACAAAAGAACATGGTTTCGTTAGACTGAGTGCAATGAATTAATAAATTCCACTCTTTTACTGCTCAATTCTTTTCTGCTTGAAGTTGATAATTTTACTGCACAGTACATCTCCTCTAACATCAGTGTAGTGTGATGGTTATGTGCAGCTCTGGTGTACTTGAGACTGTCTCTTTGCTACGTATTTTGCTTTCGAAGAAATATCTCCGTTGAGATGGAAATATGGTCGTCGCGTTACGTCTTACGCATCTGACTTCTGTAGCTTCCAAAACGACAGGATATTTAGTTCGAGCTATTTATGTATATAGACCGGCTTGAGGGGTAGGAATAAATAAATGGAGATTAAGGAATCAGTTAAAAGAAAGCTCCTAAGATATATCCAATACCGAATATACAGGCATAACAAAATTATAGAATTAACATGCATACATAATGCGATTTGGTAATTCCCAAATGGTTCGTTCCACAATAATGGCTCGAGAGACAAGCAAGCCATCGCTAGACAACGGTCCTTGACAACAGAATAACTGTTGGAAGCGGTGTTTTCAATGCGGTCCGTCCGTGATCCTGAGAGTCGCAGGAGGCGACGAGGAGGGAACACAGTGCCTGGTGGTATAACTGGGCCACCTTCTTCTTGGTGGATATAAATACGGTAACCTGGCCCTCCAGGTTGGAGAAGTCTTGAATCTGAGACAGTATAATACGGTTATGAGTCCAGTAGAACTCGGGCCCCAAAATGACTGCGCTCGCGAAGGCCAACAGCAATTGTAAACGACAGACTCATCCTCTGGTTAGTGAGGACGACTCACAGAATAACTCCGGAACTGTCTTCCAGTAATAAAAATCTGGTTTTGGGCCCCAGATGTGTGCTTGACACCAAGACAGACTGACCTACTGACCGTCGTCGTAATATAACTTTGACTTAGACTTTGACTTAACTTAGTTCCAGTAGCGAGGAGTTGCGACACAGTCGCCAGTCGATAAGGACATGACTACGGAAACTGAAGGATTTACATTGTTAGAAGCCGTTATCAGGCAGCGTCTGATGAAGACATAGAAGGCTTCATGTTCTGTAGTACATTGATTTGTAGATTATGAAAATCGGTGAAATTGTTATAGTTGCCTGTAGTTACGAGCTATTAGGGTTCAATAAACGCAATTAATAATCCAAATCCCGTGTGTACTAACTAATGCGTGGCAAAAATTTAACCAAGTAGGTTCTTACAATTAATAATACTTCTTGGTCATAGTGATAAAATGGATTATTCCTGTTATTTTTACTAAGCTCCAACAGATACGGTTAGTGCTCAAGGTCTCTACGTTAAGTTTTGTGTGCTCATCTTGTCTTATATACAGTGTAGCTGAATATATTTTTCAAATACAAATAACAATTGCTTAAATCGGAGCAAGGTTATTTCAGATCTTTCACGAAGATAGTTTTTTCACAACACTCATCTTTAAATATTGTGACATGACGCCCGAAAGCCAGAATAGTGAAGTCAGAGAAGGGCATTGCTAAGTAACGGTGGACGAAACACGTTCCGAGTGTTATGCTGTCAATGAATTCACGCCCGTTTTTGGGAGGCGGATTTGGTTACCACGGTATTGTAGGCGTAGGCAGCACAACGCAGACAAACACAGTACTGGATCCCTTGAAGGCGGTAATCTCTATTCGGTTCTCTGGAACTAATACGAGTATAACGTAGACCAGTTTGCCAGACGTCTCAACCCGGGTGGAGGCGGGGCCGAATACCTCCACCGTGACCTTGCGAGTCGTAGGAGGCGACGAAAAGGGAAGTCTCAAATCTGAGACAGTAAAATATGGTCGCAAGTGCCAAGGGACTCGGACCCGACAAAGACTGAGCTGGCAAGGGCCAGCAGCGTATGATAGACCCATCCTCTCGTCAGAGAAGGCGCCCCACAAAAACAAGACCGTAACAGTCAAAGAGTAATAAATATCTGGTCATGAGCCCCAGATGGAGCTCGACACCAAGACTTAGTCAGTCGTATTGTGACTCAGACTTAGACTTAGACAGACGTCTCAGATTTGAGACAGTAATATATGGTTTCGAGTACCAAGGGTCTCGGACCCCAGAAAGATTGCGCTGACAAGGACAAGCAGCATATACAAAAGACAGACCCGTCCTCTCATCAGAGAGGGCGCCCACAAAAAACAAGACCGTAACTGTCAAACAATAATAAAGATATGGTCGCAAGCCCCAGGTGGGTGCTTTATGCCAAGACAGACTGGCCGACTGGCCGTCGATTATAAAATGAGACTCAGACTCATACGAGGGCAAGCAGTAATTATAAACGACAGATCCGTCCTCTCGTCAGAGGGAGTGCCCCATATCAACAAACTCGCAAGTCTCTGACAGTAATAAAAATCTGGTCGTAAGCCCCAAATGGGTTCTTTATTCGAAGACAGGCTGGCCGACTAAACGTTGTTTGTATCATAAGAGCAGACAGACAGACAGACAGACAGACAGACAGACAGACTCAGAGTTGAGTTATATGTGTGAGACAGTCAGTTGCAGCCGAGAAGCCGTGAGTCGAGGACACGAAGCCGTCATGGAAAGGAGTTTTAAGGTTTCAGCTGTGAGGTCTTAACATACGTTGAAAACTTCATGTGTTATAGTTAATGTGTAGTAATCTTAAGAGTGTTATAAATATTTGTAGTTACGACTTGTGAGTGTCCAATAAATCGATTTACCAATCCAAACCACGTCTACATTCACTAATACACTTGACAATATTAACCATAATTTTGTCACAGATGTACGTTACACTCACGTCTCTCAGTAACAAGAAGAAGAATTTTTATGGGCAATATATTTCTATTCCTGTCATACTCATGAAAATTCTCTATAGTTTCATTATTATCTAATACTTGTGTGAAAGGGCTATCAATATTTTATGAACCTGTGATATTTCTAACTAAAAATATTACATCGATTGCGACTTCACAAACTTCAACCTGTCAGAACATGAACATTCTCTCCAGACCGTGGTGTGAAAGTCTTCTGGAAACTAGTCGGCACTATGTAAAAGAGATGAGACGGGGCACCGAAACTAATGCGCTGAGTTTCCGACTGCTTACAATAGTTCCTAAAGGTTTCACAGTGTAGAATAATAACGGAAATGCGGCCATCAAGCCTGCCCCGATTTCCGGCAATAATTTGTTATGGTTCCGAATTATTCGTTGTGTGTCTAGGGTTGTTGACTTATGTGGCATTGTACAGAATGAGGTTTCGTTTAAATCTGAATACATGAAGCCTTGTGATCTCTCTCACTGCAATGCAATGGGGAAAAAAGACTTGAAGCTTTTTCCGGGATTCTCAGTTTCCGCCTTGTACAGTATAATAGCCACTATATTGTAAAACAGGAGTTCCTGAAACGTAACTGAAGGTTTTTGGTTTTTCTTACATCTACAAATGGAATCATTTTAATTCTGTGCGTGCTTCGCGTAAGTTAATTTAATGGGCCAAATGGGAATGTTGTGCTTATTCGTCTATTCGTCAGCCCGCATATTTTATATCGGGAAATGTGGAAGCATGTCGATGAATTTCAGTATTGAGAGTCTGTGTTAACACCCTACTATAAACTCAAAATTTTATGTGCTGATACAATATAACCTAAATACTAGGCCCATGTTTGGCAGTATGAATCGTAAAATGAACTTCATCAATTTTGAAGAATATCGTCTTCTGGGATGTGGCGCTGTGTAGATACTGTGTAAACCGACGTCCCTCCGAAACGTCGGTTTACGCAATATCTACAAGGCGCCACATCCCAGAAGACGACATTCTTCATAGTCAACGCAGTGAAAACATCAAATCTTCATAAATTTTCTCTGAACAGATTCATCTATAAAAAGATTAATTTAATAGAAATATTTCTGACTGTATGCAGTGCAATAGATGCAACACTAGATTTCAATTTAAAATAAACAGTTATCAATGACAAGATGAATACAAATCGCAATGAGCTCTTATTTATCTAGAAACTGTACCAAGATCAGCAGACCCACGGTGGAGAGCAGTGTGTGGCTGTGACAACTGGGAGGCGACCTCCCACTTGTCACATTGAAACTAATGCAGTTTGAGAGCACAGCGATCAATACATTCACTCAGCGTTTGGGAAGGATTTATACAATTTGTGCTCATAGAGACAAACGTGCCGATCACAGTGACCACACGGTCTGAGGCATGAACCGTCCTCTCCCGCTCGAACACCGGTATTGTGGGTTCGAATCCCACTCGAGGAATGGACGTCTGTTAGCGTTTATTTATTTGTGTTGCCCTTTGTAGGTAGCGACTTTGCGTGGGGCTCATCCACCGTCCAAGGGGTCCTACCGGCTGTCTAAGATTAAGAAGTTGAAGTGATGAATAAGCGCTTCACGGATGCTCTATGCTCAAGTGAGAGCATCAAATACGAAGGCACGCGGGCGGGCGAGCGGACGGACGGACGGACGGACGGACGGACGCTATCAGCGATAGAACTGTATTTTAATTTAATTAAGATAGGTGCTAAAGTGCTAAAAAATCCAATCTTCCGAAATATAACCCGTAATTTTCGTCACACGTACCACCGTACACGTGAAAATACGATAGAATATTCTAGATTAAATGACTTTTGAAACATTCTGTATACAAATTTTCTATCACGTCTCTCTTCTGATAACACGTCATATATCGTGTAGCACGGTGAGGCTGAAATAGAAATTGCTTTGTTATCGGTGGATTTTTTATATCGCAGGGCACTTCAGAACCATTTCTAATCACGAAAAATTCTTCGCGTAGAAAGAATGCCGGACTGGGCGATAAACGTGAATATTTATGGCGTGTCTTTTTTTCTGCACAAGTCTGTACACATTACGAAACTATGACGAGTTTTCTCTGTAAATTTCCATAGCTTTCTTTGCGTCATGCACATCCATATAACCCCTAAGCCTGAGTGAATAACCTTTAAATATAATTCTGATATTGTTATGCAGATGTCTCAGTTATTTATTATGTTCTCAGAAGAAATTCCATACAGAAGGTCTATACGGATACAATTTAATTTATTCAGTTTTCTTCCATTAAAAAAAACTGAATTTAAATTAGCTGCGGGGTTTCCCATTCCCAATCTGAGATCTTAACTTTACTGTTTACAATACATTTAAACAAAAACGAATAGACGACAAAATGAAAATGATATAATATAGCACTTTATAATTTGCAGTCTTCGCCTACTCGGGGTAAAATAGCCCAATGAAAGGCAATATCATGGAACAATTTCTATACTGAAACGCAGGTGAGAATGTCATATTGAATGTGCATTAGACAAACTGATTCAGTTAACACCATATCATGTCCAACAGTCAGAATCTCTTTTTAAATTAATAAAGAATGTGGTTAAATAGAAAGATAATTTCATGAGAACTTATCTTTTATCCGGAATTATATTCATTCTTATATATTCTATAACTCTAGTATTTTCTGCAAAGGTATTCGAGATGTAAAGCCTTCTCTGGGCTTAATTACTTAAGCATCACACCATGAAGACGTAGGCCTATATGGGAGTAAAGATACAACTTCGACCATCTTAATGTCGGCACTAGATTAGGGTGGGGTGTCAGCTTCAAGCCTCTGTCGCTTTACTCCCGGGAAAAAGCTCCCGGATGTGAGGTTTGGTGGACCCCAGTGCTGGTTTTGTCGTTGTGGAGAACAAATATCTTCCCGTTGCCGGGAATGGAACTAAAATCCTCAACCATCCAGGCCGCAGATCGTCAGTATCAAGTGCTCTGCTGTATTCGAATTCCTCTGCAAAGGAATCATATTAACAAAACTCAAATAAATATTTTTGTTTTTCGTATACAACTCCCTGTAGCAGGGATTGTCACGGGTTTAACGCTGGTTTCCTGATTGACTTCTTCTTCGACCATGAAAATAGAGGCCATATGTTCCTCCGAGACGTCGATCGATTTTTAACGGACTACAGGATGTTATCTTTCAGAGATGGAAATCTTCATAGTGATAACCTCAGAACCTGCAAGACAGACATACGTTTCGAACCCAGGCCCTGCCATAACTCAGGCGGTTAGTCGTCTGCTTCCCACAGCGGCCTCCTGGTTCGAGCCCAAGGCAGGTCATGTGGGAATTGTGGTGGACAAATTGGAACTGGGGTAGGTTTTCTCCTAGTACTTCGGTTTCCCTTGCCAATTCTCATTCCACCGACTACTCCACATTCATCATCATCATCCGGTGCTGGTACAATAGGTCAGATAGTGACCGACGTACCAAGTGAACTCGGTCTCACCCCACCCCCAAGAAACTAAAGGAAAGTACATAGGGTTCGAAGATATATAGTGGCACAAAATGTCAGGACCGCTGCATTAACTGGCGCTATTGTCACTTCTTTGAGATAGGCACTGATGTTCTATATATTACTTAGATGAATGTTGGTCTTTAAATGATTAAAGAGAGTAGGGTTCCATTGTTACCGGATACATTAGCCGCTGGGTTTCGGATACACAAGAAACTTGGTTGAGTCCATCCTTAAGAAACCATCTACGTGAGGAGAAGGGGGGGTGAGCTGTATATCGAGTTTCTGATAAATTAAAGTTCGAGCGGAGAAAGCTTAGTTTTGTCGTTAACAGGAAACATGACAAAAGGATCTTTTATTCTTTTGTGTTATCTATTTTGCGAAGCTGTCAGTAGCGATAATACAAAGCGTCAAATGGTCCGAAGATTGGAGACTGATCAGTTGGAACGTATTTCGAAGAAAGAGTTCATTGAGTGTGTGAGGTGCCATCCGCGTACTTGCCTTGGGGGACTGAGAAAAACTAAAACACCTCGCTCAGTATAGCCGTTGTACCTACCGAGACTTGAACAAAGCAGTTCTACAACAGGACTAAGAACATTCGCCATCCAACAGAGTTATGAATACACAGAAACCTCTTTCACAATTCCAAATTCAAGGCATTGGCCTAGATTCTTTAACGCTAAGTTAACCGGTACGGTGCCTCCATTGGTACATTACATCTACACTAATTAAACTACAAGGCAATTTACGTATATAGGTAAAGGTAAAGCTGTCTCTGTGCTTAACTAATTAGACACTACACCAAGAAGGCGTATGAGGGAGTGGATGCATAAATACACATTTTCTTGACCTCGGCACTAGCTGGAGGTGAGTGGTCAGCTTCACGCCCTTGCCGCTTTACCCCCAGGGAAAGAGTTCTCCGTATCCATTGGATAGGAGGTTGGGTGGATCCCAGAGCCAGCCTGGACGACGTGAAGAAGTGAACCGGGACTCGAATTCTACCCTTTTGTCATCCAGCCCGTAGTCAGTCGCAGTTCGAATCCCGGTTGTGTCAAGTATTTTCTTGTCTCTAAATGGTCCAGACCGGTTCTGCTATCCACGCAACTTCCTACCCAATGGGTGCCGTGGGCTCTTTTCCAGGGGGTAAAGCGGCAGTGTCGCGAAGTTGACCACTCGCTTCCATCTAGTTCCGAGGTAAAGAAAATGTGGATCTATACATCTGCTCCCCCAAACACCTTCATGGCGTAGTGCTTAATTCGTTGAACACAGGGATAACTTTACATTTTACCTTTATATTGACTTTGTATAGAAGGTATTAACATTATTGAAAGATATACTAATTTGGTTGAAAATGGTTGAAAATTATTTATGCCTAGTTTTAAAGTTTCAAAGTATTGCCAATCTACATCGTCACATACGAAGGCAGTCAATAAGTAAGTTACAAGTGGATATAGAACTTAAACAAATAAGAGTACTGATTTGAAAAATGATTTTATTTCTTAACATAATCTCCATATATACTGAGGCACTTGTCCCATCGTTTCACGAGCCCCTGAAAACCAGCAGTATAAAATTATTTGGGCTGCTGTCGGAACCAGACGTGTTCACACGGCATGGCCTACCTCATAATGCATGGCAGGTTAGGTTTTCACAAAGTCTGTGCACGATGGGTGCTGCGCATGCTGACCCCACAATACAAAATGGAAAAAATGGGTCTGGCATTACAGCATCTCAATCGCTACCACGATGAAGGACACGATATGCTAGCCCGAATTGTCTCAGGTGATGAGTCTTGGGTTCACCATTACCAGCCCGAGACAAAGCGTGCATCAATGCAGTGGAAACATCCTGCGTCGCTGCCAAAAAGAAATTTAAGGTGACACCATCCTCCAGGAAAGTGATGCTCACAGTCTTCTGGGATCACGAAGGCATACTGCTCACCGCATTCCAGCCTCAAGGACAAACCGTAAATGCCGACTCCTACTGTAACATCCTCAGGAAACTTCGTGAGGCCATTCAACGGAAGCATGCAACCTGCCATGCATTATGAGGTAGGCCATGCCGTGTGAACACGTCTGGTTCCGACAGCAGCCCAAAGAATTTTATACTGCTGGCTTTCAGGGGCTTATGAAATGATGGGACAAGTGTCTCAATGTACAGGGAGATTATGTTGAGAAATAAAAGCATTTTTCAAATCAGTACTCTTATTTATTTAAGTTCTATATCCATTTGTAACTTACTTACTGACTTACCTACGTAGTATGTGGATCCATGTTGTTAAGCGTCCACATGTGAACAGTTGTAGTGCCCAGGGCTATGACGCGTAAATCTGGAACAAGTATCAATACGGTACTGTTTATGGAGGTACTACGTGTTGGTGTACGTGTGTTTTAATCCCTACGTATATGGGAGCCATTGTAAGGAGTTGCTACATGTACGGACACGTGTTCATCGATATAAAGTTTTGAGATACTTGTCTGTAAGAGCGAAAAGTAAATTGCTTAATGTTTAACTGGTGGCTCGAAAATCGGCAGGAAATAAATATTAAATTGTGAAATATTGATTGATTATAGATCACTTTGTTGTGGCGGTGGCTAACCTAAATATATACGTTTGGAACACGCAACAGAATTCACACTATGCACGTCATATCCCCTCCCTCTGGAAATGTCATAGCTCGCTGCCTTGCTTCGCCCACTACGAACTCTGTTTTTCCCCTCTCGCGCTCTCTGCAGGCCAGCATGAAATAAGGGCACTGTGTGGAATTACAGTGAGTGTGGCCCGAAAGTCTGTGACGTTTTGCAGTCAGGCAGCTACTTACTGTAACAACCGAAAACATTTAAAGTGCTACAACGGAAGTAGAGCGGTACTTCGAAAGGATTACTTTTTATTACATCAGAAGATTTGAGAGACATCGTTTCATTGCATCAGCTGTAGGTAAAGAGATTGAAATTATACGTCCGATCAAGTTTTGGGCTTTTATAATCTACAGCAGTTTCGAACACGAAAGCAGAATAAGAAGAAAGTTAACGGTCCATGTAAGTCCCTTTTCTTGTTTCACGACAATTTAACTTGTTTTTGCGTAGAATGAAGGATTAAGAACATGTATATATTGCTTCTACTGGAAAATCCAACTTGAGTGGAACAGAATTATTCATTTTTGACTGTAATATCAAATTTATCTCTGCTCTTAGCAAAGAAATCAACTTTCACGCAGAGAAATTTTATTTTCCAGTTGACTGAAACAAATGACAAGCCATCACAAAAAGTGTGTGACATTCATAATATGATATAAACCTCTCCACAAATAGGCCAAAACTGTAAGCACGAACTCGTCTGTCTGTCTGTCTGTGGTGCTCTTTAGTGCGCTCTCAGTCGAGTCATATGATAATTAATGAATTACGAATTCAGAGCGATGTAGAAAGAATTGGTCAAGGCCAAATTTGAGGTTCTTCCCCTGAATTTGCTTGGAGGTCTTGAGGAATATTAGGACATTCCTCAGTCAGGACGACAGGTCTCTGGGCCGAGGTTTTGAAGCGGAACTTGCAGAACATGAAGCAAGGATGCTAGCACCGTTCATTAAGAATTATGTCATTACGGCTTATAGTGGAGTGGTAGTAGATTTCGGACATGAAATATAATCAAAAGCAGAACTAAAATTATCCTATTTGAAGAAACCTCAAAGAGCACACTGGTTAACAAAGGGCCATGTGTAACATATTTTGACATGCAGATACATTGCAAAGTAACGGCTGTATAAATAGGCGGCAGTGCAAGGGTCGTTGCTAGGTAATAGCCCTGTGGACACTTTGCTTCCCCGGAAACGAGAGAACAGGCAATAATGGAAGGGACATTTTCTGTGCGGTCCTTGTCGGGGCTACGTAACGAGGACCAGTAGTTCAGTTGAGTCAGATAAGAGGCTTAAATTTGGCGGCGGTCAAGCTTACGACCTTTCAAGCGACTAAGCTGCCGTTGTAGCATGACATACTGTAAGTAGACATAATCTGCTCTGCAAAGCCTAGACTGATAGAGGACTTGCACGCAGTACACAAGGAAACATTTCAATAGCAAGCTATATGTGCGATACATACATTTGAAAAAGGCATAGCCTATTCATAAGAGATAAACCCATCCTTTCGTCAGAGAAGATGATACATATGGGCTATTGCCGCAAGGGTTCAGTTGGAAAAAGAAAATTTCTGATCATGATCCTCAAGGGTCTTCGCGCCAAGACGATTGGAAGTAAACCTCCAGTCATGAAGTAATTCTGACTCTGACTCTGAGTTAAGGCAGTTGAGAGTTGAAGTTGTGAGAAGTGAGATGCTTGTAGCTGAGGCTGCGGAGAGTTCGTGAACCCAGAGGAAGCGGGACGTCCTCCGTTTGAAGCCGCTACTAAGAAACGGCTAGTGAAGACTGGGAAGATTTTATGTGTGCTGTAGTTACAGTAGTCTTTGGAGTGTGTAACTCAGTGAGACTGTCGTAGTTGTTTGTAGTTGCGAGTTGTTTAAGAGGCCAATAAATCCGAATACCAATTCAAACATCATCACTAGTCACACTCAAGCATTTGACAGCATGTTTGACTAGGGTCTATAGGTATCATCTATCGGCTCCTTTTTAGTGTTTTAAGATAACTACTGAAACTTTTCTCAGCACTCATTAAACTGTGACTCATTTAAAGTGGACTAAACATTCATTTGACTATGCAATATTAAAGAAAGCAATTGTTTTAACACCGGATGTAAAATCGACATGTCTGTAATATGTTTCGCGCTACTTCAAACTTACGTTTGTACTCATAGATGTTATACTGAAACGTCTGTCTACTGACTGTAATTTATCCGTAAATAAAAGCGCTGGACGACCGAGGGGTCTGAGTTCGAGTCCCGGTAGGGTCGAGAATTTTCTCTGGGGTTCACCCAACCTCCTATCCAATGGGTACCCGGGGATCTTTCCCCGGGGGTTAAAGCTTCAGGGCGTGAAGCTGACCACTCACCTCCACTCCCCCATACATCTTCATGGCGTAGGACTTAATTCGTTGAGCATAGGGATAACTTTACTTATAAGACAATTCTCTGCGTAAGATATTTCTTACAGAAAATGGAATTTAATCAGATTATATTACAAAGAATTTGTAATACAAGGAAATTAAAAAAAAGAAGTAGTACTTTCTAAAATATACCCACATGTAATTATAGGCTTGCAGTTTCCAAAACGAAGCCTACATTCATCTGCTACGCTTGCAAATTGAAGAGTACCGTATTAGTCCGAATATAAAACAAGTTTTTCTCCGAATGTTGCTCCTTCGGAAAGAAGAGTCGCCTTACATTCGGGCTTATACTGTATATATGCAGGTGTGTGTGTATTTATGACGTAAGTCATTAAATATTATGACGTCATAAATTCTTTAAGCAGCCAGTTCTAGGTTTCTGTAGAGGGATGCTAGCTAATCGTTAATGTAACCTAATGAAACTTTGTCCAGTTGTATGGCTGAGTTAACAGAGGCACGTTTTCATTTTCGCCAAGTTCTGGCAAAAACATTACCAAATTGTGAATTACCGCAGTAGTGGTTCATATGTTACAAGGTATACAGATGCCACTGTACATATCCCATTGGAAATGAATTTGATCCTAATGTGCAGAAAACTAGGAATCCGTGTACCGTTTTTGTACCTGTATTTTCTCTGAGAACATATTCTATAAAAAATATTTGCTCTCATCTTTACTGAGTCGTTTAACAAGTTAAACCAGTGTTTGTTGGGAGAGCGCAGGTTTCCTTTACTTGCCCTTGTTCCTTACCAGAACACCCTGTCGTGATACATTCTCTGCCCTTAATGCAAACACACGTGCCTAAAAGAAAACCATCCAAGTAAAGCCTGCATTCATTTGTACAAAGTAAACCTCTAAACGTCCACATATATTTACACAGCTATTGATAAAGGACGCAATCTAGCACGTATATCTGTTTGCAATATGTCTATGAAATGTCGCATTTCATATTCAACTCTATCGAATTGTGACCTGTGATTCTTCCTGCATAAACCACACAAGCCACTGGATTTCTCTTCCTTCAAGATCACTTGAGACACATATAGACTTGAATCCCTCTCTGCCACCACTGTTTCGACATACAGACGTGTTACAAATTCATATTTAACGCAACGGTAGATTTAATGCCAGTTGCAGCTGCTACTGTACCTGAACACACGCTTTCATTGCTGTCACCGAGTGCTGTGTATTACTGAAAGAGACTTGACGAGAACCTCAAGAATGGAAACACGTAATTTGGTGTCATTTATCTCTGACACTAAGAGACTTCAATTTGAAGCAAAAATGTACAGTATAATGTGGATACTCACTATTGTAGTGTCTCAGTACAAAACGCGCAGGCTCCCTTATCAACCTAATATCTTAGGGACATTTCTATAGCGTTGTACAGGATCTCATTACCTAAAACAAAAGAAATTTGTTTGAATGGCACATGCGAAGTATGTTAAGAATTTAAATTACTCTATTAATTATATGGCGATACTGCACTCAACTATTCATTTCAACGACACTGAATATAACACGCATTTTAATTATGCATAAAACTTTACGACTTATATTTTTATATATAGGGTGTTTCACGACTTTAGGGCACAACTGCAGAAGGTGATTTCCTAGGTATTTGTGATCAAAAAAGTTCATATAAACATGTGTCCGATTTTGGACGGTTACGGAGTTATGACCGTTTTAAACTCAGAAGAGAAGGTAACGATTACTGACAATAAACGGAACAAAATAATAAACCAGCATAATACATGATACATTTAAAGTATGAATGTAAAGTTAACTTCGTGAAATTACCTTTAATTTGAATTTATTGGTGCTTAAAGCTGATTTTCGAAAATGCCACTGCCGGCCACAACACAGGCTGCCGCTCGGTTGTGAACCGCGCAGGACATACCAACCCTCCCCGCCTTAGGTACATCTCAAATGTCGAGATAACGAGAACGCTCTGTCTGTAGCTGCCTAAAAATAGCGACCCGCCAGCTGATAGACGCGGTTCACATGAGGGCCTGTACGGGAATGAAAAAACGGTCATAACTCCGTAACCGTCCAAAATCGGACACATGTTAATAGGACCTTTTTTGATCACAAAGACCTAGGAAATCACCTCCTGCAGTTATGCCCTAAATTCGTGAAACACCCTGTATCTTATTAAGATATATTAAAGTTTTCTTTAATGTATGGCCTGCCTCTGAAGATGTTCACCTTATGACCGAGAGTATAACAGTATTTGAATGGAAAATGGAACTAAGATATACTTAAACAGTTGATTTGACATTGCAGTTTACTATATAAATTGCATCAGCAAAATGAAATCTATCAAATAATTTGTGGGGTTTCATCATGCATTTTATTGAAATAACGGACATAACAGGACATCTTTTAGATCACATGTTATATATCCAAGCTAAAAGCACGAGAATGTTAATTATATGTGAAAACCAGTTCAAAATTCTAACGTTATGTGTGTGAATCAATAATGTACTCTATGGAAGCAGGTCGCTACTTCTATCTGAATGTCGAGTAATGAAATCTGTTTTAGTTTGGAGTATAATTACCCGTAATGAAGAAAGGTCATCAATGTATTTAACTGCAAAGCCTTGAATGTAATAAGAGAGATGGCCAAGTAAAACTTAAAGCAGTGATATACGGTTTCCGTTTATGTAAGAAAAGCGACACCAAACTCTCAAGCCATCTTCATGAGAGAGTTTCTCAACAAATTTATTTATACGCTTATAATTCTCTACCAGGAAAACCTCCTGGCGCCTATATCCAAACTCTCTTCGCTTGTCTCCATAAAACTGAGAAGAAAGGCTATTAACGGCAGTAGCCATGCTGCCATCTCCCATGAAATTCCAACGACTTTGAAAATAAATTCCTTTCTAAATATTCTCAAAACTTTTAAGACCATTGTACTGTGTAGAATGAATGCTCCATTCACGGCAAAAGTCAATATGATTGTCATATTTATACAGACAGAGAGAAGAACGTAGATGACAGAGTGTCGGAGAAACTCTCGGTAGGATTAGAGTAATTTTCTAATTCCATAAAAATCGGCAAGTTATTCGAACAAGAAGTTCTGAGAACTATTACATACTACTCACAGTTACTTGGTTTTTGGTTTATCCGTCGTCCGGTTTCTAAAAAACAAGAAAACACCGTAATTCTGAGTGTTGTATACCACCTTTCAGAATCTACTTATTATATACTACTTTTATAAGATTGGTGTAAAATAACACGGGAATGTGTTTAATTCACTGATGAAGGTAGCTTATTTCTCCGTCAATATATTTATATCATTCGTTAGTAAAGGGAATCCAATTTATCCTCACACCGGTAATCCAGAAATTTGTTTGCCCAAGTCTGTCGACTGCTGCCAGCTGATGGTGCTTGCTGCGATGTCTCGATTGCGCTGCCGTTTTGCACGGACGGGTGTGCATGAAATATATATAAATACAGTTCTCAGTGTTGCGAAATATACTGTTCAAAAACAAAATATACTGTTGAACAGAAATTATTCACAAACAGTGCCATTGTATAGGGTTCTTCATGAAGGAAATGCTGAAGTTTCGTAGGAAGTGTCCTCACAGTACAGTACAATCTAGAAAAACGATTTATGATATTGCAACAAAATTATTTTCTATGCAATCGGTGCTCGGAAAAAATAAGAACCCATGTAATACATGTACTGACGTGAGAAAGAACTGATGAAAGCGGGACTCGACTAGAAACAAGCACGAAGAAGCTCTTAAATCTTTAGTTCTTCAGTGCTAAAGTTAGTGCATTACAAAGCCACAGTCGTACAAAGATATTGGTCTCCAGATTGTGAGACAGATTTCGCCAGTGCAGGTGGTTTAATAGATTTTTATCAAATGGAATTTTGACCTACAACTTCATATTATTCTGAAGAGGCGTAGATCATTTTAACTGGTTATGTAAACACCCAAACACTTGATACCACATCACAGAAAAACCTCTTGTCCTTCACGAAGTGTCATCGGGCGATGTAAAAGTTGGAGTTTGGTGTGGGATCAGTGCTCTGAAAAGAGCTGAGCCGGTATTTCTTCATACATACGCAAAAATAAAATTTGTACTTCTGTGAAATTGATTCTCTCACCCCTTGTCTTTCAATTGACTCATGAAAAAAAAATCTTCGAGCATTTTATGGATTATGGTTCAAAGACGTATTATGAAAAATTTTATGGACACATTAAATGAAGTCTTCGCCGAACGAGTAATAAATCAAGGATTGTGACCTCCGCGATTAGCCAATTTAAGTCGCTGTGACATTTATTTATGGAAAACGCTTAAAAGAAACGTATTCTGGCAGGTAGAAACATTGCTAAAAAAACTACCGTGAAGAAACAAGCACCTATACAACAGCTATTACTACGTAACGGCTCCGCAAACAAGCATGTTTCCACGGAAGCGAGAGAACACAGCAATAATGGAAGATAAGTTTTCTACGCGGTCCATGCCAAGATGTTTGAACCAGGACTAGTTAGCAGTTTCAGTTAGTTTCAGAACTGCTGTGGTTCAGTCATTGTGAGCTGTTGCTGTTGGAAACTGGTAGTCGAGGCTGGTGACAGTTCAGGAACCCAGAGGGTGGGGAACGTCAGCCGTTGGAAGCAAAGGCAGCGAAGACGTGGCTGTGGACACTAGTGAGTGTGTAATAGTCAATTGTATATTGTAGTCATGCGCTGTATCAAAGTGTCCAAAAAATCCGATTACCGATGCAAACCCCGTGTGTAGTCATTCCATCATATCACAATATAATACAAACTTGGCTATCAACCTAAAAGAACTGAAAATAACAAAGCAAGTCCAGGCTACATGCACACCAGATCTCTCACCCGTCTTAATGATAATAAAAAGTCTTCATGATATAAACATTTCACCCTGAAGAACATGGAGAACGCAATCCTATTTTCGGAGTAAATACGAGTAAGCAGCCTATGTCGCTGTCTCTAACGCCCCCCCCCACACACAAACATACACATTTGCAGTATATATTCTGTACGACGAGGCAGTTTTAAAAACTCACGGCTGTTATACACACTCTAACACTCTTCAAGAGTAACGCGGATTAGACTCAAAAACTGGGCCGCGCTATAGCTCAAGCGGTTAGTCGCTGGCTTCCCACCGCGGCGGCCCGAGTTCGATCCTGGCTCTGGTCAAGTGGAATTTGTGGTGGACAAAGTGGTGCAGGGGCAGGTTTTCTCTGAGTACTTCGGTTTCCTCTGTCAATCTTCATTCCACCAATTGCTTCACAATCACCCTCACCTATCATCTGGGGCTGGTACAATAGGCCAGAAGTGGCCGCAGTACAAGGGACTTAGTCCCCCCCCCCACTAGCAACAAAAGAACTCGAAACGGAGCGTCACATCATTAATTCACTGAAAATGGAACAATATTTTTAGCGCACTTGTGAGGACCTTCTTTTTGCAGTTTCGCTGTCCCCATAAAATAGGTTCACCGTGTGTCTAGAAAAATATTCTCACGATGTGAGACATGCTTGGAAGCAGAAGGTCGTCATTTCGATACTGTTCTACAAGATATGGTAAGTCAAACTGCAGCAGAAAAGCGGGCAGTGAATTATTGGCAACTGCAGTGAGTCTATGTGAGAAGAGTGCCGCGTAAGCTGAGGGAACAAGTCTCATCCTACAGTAAGCATTATAATGCTGAAATTAATTCAGAGATTTGTTAAAAAATACTTAGTCTATATTTGCAATTCAAACTTAAAGCACTGAAATTTGAAGTGTTGCGGAGAAATTTACACATAATTTGCTGGTACGAAAGAAAAATACAAAATAGAATTTGTTGCCCAGAAGATTGCATAAAATGTAACCGCGTCTTAAGAATACGTTAATATACGTCATAATTCCTGTAATGTGCAACTTTTTTGCTGTATGTACAATGTGATTACAAGCGGGACAGAAATATTCCAGAAGTAAAGATGGCGTGAAGCAACAGGTGACATTTTGTGATTTCTGTTCTCCATTCTGTGCGGAAATGAAAGAGACGAACTAATGACAAAGGGTCGCATGGCAAAATGGAGTTGCGTAAATGAACTGGTCACTGAACTATTGGATCATTAATACAAAGCAACTGTAATGACTACTGGCTGGAACATGGAACCGTCCAACGAACACAGTGACTGCAGCTCCCCGCGTTGCCTCATAATGAAACAATAACGCCCTGTGTGTTTACCGGGAGAATTACTCGGGGCACGAACAACTGCGAGATATGTTTTGTCCGGAGTTAATCTCACATTTCCATACTTATTACAGCAAATCAATAGATGGATATCTTGTATAACTGAAGGTTGGTTTCTTGTGACTAGTTTGAATACACAGAGTTCCATATTGTATGTATTTATAATAACTAGAAGGTGGTTCGTAGGATTGTGAGCAAACCCATATCATCATCATCAGTAATCTGTCAAGACGACAGGTCCACAGTCTCTTCCAAAACAATTCCTCCATTTAATGCGATCTAGAGCTTTCTCCTTCAAATGACAGTATCCTCTTCTGTCCCCAAGGTCATCCAGCATCTTCTTACGTCTTCTTCCTCGTCTTCTTGTCACTTCTATCCGCCCCTCTATCTTTCCTTCGATAACTTCTTTTAGAAGGCAGTTTCTGCGTAAAACATGACCGATCCAATTAGCCTTCCGTTTTCTTATTTCGTGTAGGATATTCCTCTGCTCACTGACTCTAATTAACACTTCTTCATTTCTCACATTAAACCCATATGTTCAGAGAAAAATGAGATGAGACACACAAAGGAACAGAAACCCCTAAATACAATGAATAATCAAAACTGCATCGCTTCAGTACAAGTATATCGCTTGTCTTTTAAATACGTAGATTACAGAGAAGCAAAACGAGCATTATGCTTACTTACGTACACTGCGGAGGAATAATTATTGATCAGATGCGCAACTTCAGGGAATTAATTCTGGTTTTAATTAACACCCCAAACGTTTAACATGCGCAATAGGCCTACACATATACAGAGTTAACCTAAGAGAAATAGACACTTTCAAAATTTTACAAAAAGAAAAGTTTTAATAGCATGGCCGAGATACTTACATGGTTTGTAAAGTACGCCCTGATATTTACATGGGTACACCTTCCTACGGGGTACAGCACAAAAAACGTGCACTTTAGGTGAATCCCTCACACGCTCTACCACATCTCTCGGGATTTCAGTTCCCCATATACGAACGTTGTGTTTGTTCACCGTACCGCTAATGTGGAACGTTGATTCGTCACCGAAAACTGCCGGCTAAAGAAATCATTGCTTCCTTCACTCCGTTGCTGTATGTCCATACAGAATGAGTGACGGAGGGTTTTGTCGTTTTCAGTGAGGTTCGCAATAATTGCAACAGTAAGGGAACATTCGTAAACGTTTACGCAAGAGATCCCACACATCTTTTGTGGAACTTGAAGTTATAAACTTCCGCGTGTTGTCGAATATTTGGGCTGCGCGCGTTAAGTTTCAAGAATATGAGTAGTTTAAACTGTCTATTTCTTTTAGGCAAACCTTGTATTTCTCCAAATTAATGCAGTAAATCAGAAAGTGACCGACAGCGTACAGCAACTTCTTGACCGATACTTCGAGCACTGCCCATCGTCCCTATTTTTCAAGACACAATTTTTCGAAAATGTACTATGTTTCCTTCATTAGATGGTGACTAGGTCCCTCGGCTGAGTTAATTTCAAATCCTAAACGTCCCTAGTTTGAGACTACCTTAGCCAAGGAGAATTCCTTATAGTTACTCTGAGACCTAACCAAGGGAGAAGATCCATGTGAGGTTTAGATTCTCACACCGCAGACGATGGAGACTATTATCTTCTGGGATGTTATGCCCTGTAGTTCTATAGATAAGCGCCAATGTTTCGTAGTAACCTGCTGGTTCCATTTTCAGAGTGTTCAATATTTAGTGTATACGTGTGTTATTGTGCTCCTGTGTTGCAAGCAGCGCATTACTACGAAGCGCTGGTACATATCTACCAGACTACACGGTGTTATATCTCAACAGGATGTATTTATATTCATAGCTATGAATACCTCAAGTCACAGGGATTAAGGAAGTCTATTAAGTTACATTCCCTCATCCTAGAGTGGCAAATTAAATAAAGGAGCAGAAGAGTGAGAAGAGGTTTGCACTGTTGGAGATACGAGTATATCAAGCAGGTTTCTATGAAATGTAGTATCGCAATAATTTTCGAAATAGAACAGATGTACGTCGATTTTTGTTATTATAACTATCTGCATAACAATAAAAACAGATTAAAAATAATTATGTTGATATGTCATACCATTTGCGCATCATTTTACTTAAGGAATCGGTAATTAATTTATTTCCGGAAATAAATTCCTTTATCTTACATTGAAGAGAAACAGCATGTTTAACACAGGATAATTGCAGTTCATTGCACTCTCTAAACTCATTTTCTTGAAGCGAACAACAAAATATGAGTACTGTGTTACGTATAACTTAGGCTTAATGTCCTCTCCACAAACTGCATTTGTGAGAACAGTTTCTTCATATTATTCCTAGAAAGGTTCTGAAGGAACATAAATTTCGTTTGAAATTTCATTGTATCTCATAATTCTCTAATTACATACACTAGACCTCGTAGTGATATATATGTCCAGGTGATATAAAATACATAATAATTCTAAATTACTGTCGGGTTTTCCGTGGCCTATAATTTTTAAACCGTAAAAAATAAATTAAAAAGGCGTACGCAATATAAAAGTGTAACTGAAAAAGTTATTAGTCAAATAATACTTTTTGAGTTTAACTTTTATATTCCGTAAGCAATTCTGTTTTATTTTTCCGGTTTGAAAATTATAGGCCACGGAAACCCCTACAATAATATAGAATCGCTCTGTAATTAAGGGCACATCATAGAGTCATTCGACGTGGCAGAAAGCTGCAGTTTATATATATATATAATATACATATATTTATATATATGTACACACATTTACGCAGTCCTAAGCTTCTCTTTCTAAAGTGGATATGAAAGAAAAGGGAAAAATAGAGGCACAATTTCTATAGCCCTTTTTCAGTTTCATTTAATGACGACGCTTCTTTATACAGTTAGGTTACATCACTGTAACTTCTATAGTTTCTTATCCGAGAACGAGGCGGAGCCCGCATTATTATATTTCTATGCCGAATTAAGTCTTTTTCAGGGCGTCATTAACTCTAACAGTCACTGTAGAAAATATGACATATGTTTCTTCTTTCAATAAGTTTATGCTTTAGTCAAAGTGACAATGTCTGTTTTATAGTCACTGTCAGAAATATATATTCTTTAGAACACAGCTCAAGATCAATGTTCAGTAGAAGATTCTTGGAAATTCATGAATAGCTTTCCCTCGTTATTAACATCGCTAAGGCAATATGTAAACAAACTTGGTAATGGCTGGGAATAATAGTTCATATTCAATGACATTGCTGTATTTTCAAGTCAGCATTATCCCATGAGGAAAAAATAATATTGTCACGTGTCACAGTGATTAAGACGCGGGTTTGGATTAGTGAATCGATTTATTAGATCTTCACTAGTTGCAACTACAAATAATTGTAACACTTTCAAGATAACTGTAATTATAACAAAGTCTTCAATTCACAAGTTAAGTCTTCACAGATCTCCTATGTGTATTAACTTCCCGTGGCTGTCTCCTACCGAGAACTGAACTGAACTGCTGGTGTTATCCTCGTTATATAGCTACCGCACCGACCACGCATAGAAAACACAGTTCTATTTTTGCATAAGGAAGACCATATAGATAAGAAGTCACGTGATGCCTAGTCAGTTTCTTCATTGGCGCGCTTTTGCCTAGCAACCCGCAATAACATTCGTCCACTGAGACACATCCTCCATCATTGTAAGCTGACCGTGTATACCGAGCCGTTGCGTAGAAACGTTTTGAGGAAATCCGTTAAAATATAAGACTGTGAATATTGAAAATGCAAAGAGACATCAAGGCATCATCAACTGTCACAGATCAATTAAATACATATTTATAACTATAGGTATTCGTACCGTTTTCGCATAAAATTTCTAATAATTTCAAAATGGAAACAAAAATATCATAATAGCCATTTCATTACAGCACAGTGACAACAAAAACTTCCACATTTCAAGCCTGCTTTCGGCCACAGGAAAAGGAACGAATACGATCACAGTAACATTACTTCCGGTCATTCCTTCTACTGTTCATTGGCCAAACAGATAAACAAAGAAATGTTATGTACTCGTGCAAGAGTGCTTGTTCGTTTGTTGTTGTTGTTGTTGTTGTTGTTGTTGCTATTGCTATTGCTATTGTTATTGCTGTTGCTGCTGGTGTTGGTGTTCGTGGTGGTGGTGATTGTGTTCCTCTTGTTCTCTAATAAATACCAATTATTGTTTCAAAATTGTGGGCTTCTAAAATTGAAGGTTTATGTTACATTTCTTTTGTACAATGTAACAGTGTTGAGATCTTAAAGGGATGCTTTATGCAGATGTGAAAAGTAAAGTTGTCTTTGTTCTTAATTAAGAACGACGGCACGAAGATTATGGGGGAGCGGTTGTATGGCTCACCATTTTTGACCTCAGCACCAGATGGAGGTGAGTAGCCAAATTTACGCCGCGGCAGCATTACTCCCTGGGAAACAGCCCCTAGTACCCATTGGACAAGAGGAGAGATGTGGCCCACAGCTCATCGGGAAGCTGTGGAGAAGAGAGATATCTCTTGTCCCTTCCGGGAATCGAACCCCAGCTGGCCAGGCCGTAGCCCGACAGAGCTATCCCAGCTTTTGGGTGCTATATCTACTGGGTGAAAATCAGAGGAAATTATTGATATTTTTATTGGATAATTCAAATTATGAAAATGTCAACATGTTACTAGTACATACATAATAGTTTAATACTGAACAAGGTATACTACAGCTACATTGTTAAACCTGCCAAGTGTGAAAAATAAAACTGCTGAAATTATTCAAACTGCAACTGCAGACAGATTTCGGAAGACGAATATTTTCCGAAACCTACAGCTACGGAAAGCATTGTCCCGAAGACTACACTCTTGTCGTGTACATTGTTTGAACAAAATATTTTGTATTCTGACTATATTAATTTTTGTTCATATTTCCAGGAATTTATTTCTGTAACTAAATATATTTTGTAAATTGTAGGTCTCAACTTCTTTGGTCCCTGTGCTAAAATAATTATTACGCCATGAACGCGTATGGAGGGGTCGATATAGATCCACATTTTTCTTGACCTCGGCACTAATTGGAGTTGAGTGGACAGCTTCGCGGTCTTGCTGCTTTACACCCCACGGAAAGAACCCCAGGTACCCATTGCATAGGAGGCTGGGTTGGATCCCAGAGCCGGTCTTGAAAACGTGGAAAAGAGAAAATTCTTGGCCCTACCGGGACTCGGAACTCCAGCCCCTCCATCATCCAGCCAGTAGCCAGTCGCTATACCGACTGAGCTAGCCCGGCTCCCACTCTTCGGTCCTATAGGAAAGTTTAAAGGAAAAAAAAATGCATTTATCAATTTGTTTTAATAAATTGAAGAAGTACCGAACAAAGTAGATTAATAATGCCTCCAGGAGAGACAAAAGTCACATTTCTATTCCTTGCAGCTTTATAGGCGGAGCAGAATAAATCAATAATACAGAACTGAGAGGAAATTAAAATTCAATTTTATTTGAAAAGCAATTTCCATCAACATTTCGCCACATCAAGCCATTTACTCTTTCGAGAACATTTCTTGCAAAAGAGTTGCTGGTGTTTCAAGTACTTGTCCGTTCTCTGCCCCCCAGGTTAGAATTCGAGGTGCGCAAAGGAATCAATAGTGAACGAATTCGCTCTGAGTCCTACTTTATAACATCCATACATTATACGGAGAGAACTCTGGCAGTGTGGACTGTGATTGCATATGAGAGCGAAAGACTTTGTCACGATTGACTAATCAGAGCAATGATTACAAGTTTAACCTTAGTTTAAATATTCATCACCCAAAAACTTCACGATTAAAATAATCCGTACTTAATGCAGTATACCGTCACTAATTTTAGTTCATATTCCAAAATGTTTTCGCTAACTAGAGTATGTGAAATCTGCCTATTAAATTACAAGAACAAACTCACTTTCAGAATGACAATGATCTTATTCTTCTCTGTTTTTATGTGTGGTCACGTTACTTTTATTTGTCAATAAAAATGTGTATTCACTTATTTATGTTAAATCCTTCTCGTCGAAATTTCGTTAACACCGCATTTTACATCCCTGCATGCGAGAAATGGGATATTCATGGACAATCTCGAGGGTAAAGCCCAGATGAAGATCTACTCTTAGTAGAATGATAATATTCAAAATGTCCTCACATAAATATAATTGGCGGATGAAGAACTAATTACTAAGTTTTTGGACTCTGTCCATCGTCCAGTATTCTAGAAACTAGAAAACACAGCGTTTCGGAAACTGTTTCAGGTTGTAATTTCTAGAATACCGGAAGATGGACAAAATCCAAAAACTCAATAATTCTGAGTATTATACACCATCGTCAGAGGCCTTTTCAGGTTGCGGGGACTCGGCTAACTTCGGCTCCGCTCGGCTCACTTCGGCTCCGCTCGTGACGTCACCGCGGGGAGAGTGGCGGGGTGATGACTCGCTTATTACGCGAGCGCTACGTTACCGCCACGTGCCGCTGGGGAGGTAGGGGTCCTCGGTTGCGCAACATATCACACTATATTTGGTCAATCAGTTTATAATTACTGTTTCGTTAAGTTTGTTTCTATATGATTTCTTCATTACTCCGGATTTTTTATGTTTGCAGTAATTCAGTCAATTAGTGTTTTCTACGTGTAAGCGCAAATCTTCATTGCATAGAGATTATTCTTCGTGTTGGTCAGTGAGAACTCCCAGACACACATGTACTCGTATGTGTATGTTAAGGAAGCCACTCTGAACGTGCAATACCACGACAGAGTCACAGAAATGATCCTATATATGCGACTGAATCGTACAAGAAATTACAGGCATAAGCATAAAATGATATTTGCCGTACAGTATTAAATTTATGTGAACACTCGTTACGTGCAGGCTAAATTAATGTGGCCCTGAAAGAAATTTTTGTTCATTAAACCGAGTTCTTCTAAATTCAAAAATTAACCGGAAAAAACTCGCTTTTCGGTTGTATTTAGAGAAAGTGAATATACATCCGCTCTGCAATACATTTCAATATATGTGGAAAACGACGGAGCAAGTCCAATAGCCAACTTTAGAAATTTCGGCTATAGAACCATATAATAGACATATTCTGGTTGTCATAAATTCCGACCAGTACTAACGCATAGCTACTTGAACAATGGAAATAAGACAATAGAAATGCTAGCCTTTGGGATTAACGTTCAGTTCATTAACATGACGTTACGTCAAACGTAAATGTGACGTCAAGCGTAAAGGTGCGTCAATTTCATCGTCCAATCTATCCCTTATTCTCTTCCCCTCCACACCGTAACATTTAAATTCTGTCAAACACCTGTTGATGTACGTGAATATATTCACATTTACAATCCTCAGAACTAAATTCATTTGCGCTCCAGATGTAATCCAGATCGATACCTCGAAGGAATGCTTGTATCGAACACCAACACAAATATATCCGTGTTCCATGTCCACTATAACAACATTTGAAGCATTCAGTTAATATTCATGTCATTAACATAATGCAGATACAGGTAATTTCATTCTTGTAAAGTTTAATTTCGGCGTGCACTGTCTTCGCGCGCTCGAAAGCCGGGATCGTGGGTTCGAATCCCACTCAGGACATGGATGTTTAGTTTGTGTGTGTGTGTGTG